>NC_132905.1:79604170-79907200 GCF_047675955.1 Chlorocebus sabaeus
ACATCCTTATTTAGAAGATGAATATTCAAATTTTGATAGATCAAGGTTTGCAACTCATATTTTAGAAATATTTGAAACTTTAAAGGTTAGAATAAGAGCCAATTCAGGAAAGTTTTTTAAAAAAACCTCACTATTATTAATATCATAATTCCAATAATTAAAACTAATCAGCAATTGGAAGTGTTGGGGAAATATAATTAAAAATAAAATCTCCTCCCAAACCAGAGAACCTGTCCACAAAAGTAGAAGGGCAGTAAAGAAGTTTTATTATTCAGTAAGCAATAAACAAGAGTATTACGGGGATCACAGACAATCTGCTAAGAGATCATAGAGTTACGAAGAAATCTCACCATTTTGCAGAGCCAAGCAGATACAACCTTTTGCATACATGCTCTCAAGATAAACAACTAGTTCTCAAATAGAGGACTTGAAAGTGCCGTTTTTCATACATAATTTATCATAAACTCACTGCTATTTGGGGTGACCATCTGAGTTAGCCAACTGGTTTTCTTTAAAGGAAAAAAACCTCATATTTTTACATTTTATAAAATAAGCTTTTCATGTTTTTATACGTTTTTTTTCTTTTTGAGATGGAGTCTCACTCTGTCACCCAGGCTGGAGTACAGTGGTGCAATCTCGACTCGCTGCAACCTCTGCCTCCCAGGTTCAAGCGATTCTTCTGCCTCAGCCACCCACAAGTAGCTGGGAATACAGGCGTGCGCCACCACATCTGGCTAATTTTTGTATTTTTGGTAGAGACAAGATTTCACCATTTTGGCCAGGCTGGTCTAGAACTCCTGACCTCAAGTGATCTGCCGACCTCATCCTCCCAAAGTACTGGTGTTATAGGAGTGAGTCACCACTCACTCCTGAGTTCGTTTTGCAAATTGGAGCAAGCTACTTCTACAAAAATTAGATTCCTATCATCCCATAGAAACTGGAAAATTGGTGAGCTGGTCTTCCTTGATGAGTACATCAATGAAATTGTCCCATGTAATTAAGAAAACATGTCTGAGTCATAAAGCTAGCAAGGTTATTTAGCTCTGTTTCCTGAATTTGCATACATTTCCGAGAAACAGAGACAGAAACTAAACATTTTGTAAAGTAAATACTCTAAGAAAAGGGAATGGGACAAATCTCTTCCTTTATTTTCAATAAGGAGGAGTTATTTGTTTGACAGTTCCTTTTTTTCTTAAACTTTATATATTTGTAAGGTTTCTCTTTTTAACTTTCATTTTAAGTTCAGGGGTACATGTGCAGGTTTGTTACACAGGTAAACTGTGTCATAGGGGTTTGTTGCACAGATTATTTCATCACTCAGGCATTAAACCTAGTACCCATTAGTTATTTTTCCTGATCCTCTCCCTCCTCCCACCCTCCACCTTTGGCTAGGCCTCAGTGTGTGTTGTCCCCCTTTATGCAGCCATGAGTTCTCAACATTTAGCTCCCACTTATAAGTGAGAGCATGTGGTATTTAGTTTCCGTTCTTGTGTTAGTTTGCTAAGATTATATTTTCTCTTATAGGAGAAGGATAACGGATTCCCATTAGCTTAATGAAAGTTTAAAATTCAATTAATCATTGTAGTTTTAATAGTATTATAATGTTAGGATTAGATATGTAAAATAAGGTACAATGAGTATCTCCCAATGTTGAGATTCATGAATTATGTTTTGTTTCTGAGATTCTCTTAGTCTTCATATGTGCATACTTCTGCCCCTGAGTATCTCTATCTTTCTGTCTCTTTTTCTCTTGAACTAATGCTTTCCCCCTTAGTCTCTTTCTCCCTTTCTAAAATTTAACATTAATACCTGCTGAATGATTTTTAATAAATCAGATTTATCTATCTATCTACACAAATGTATTCCCCTCCAACATGAACTAATCTCAATCCTTCACTTGTATAGACCTTTGAAAATAGTGCTTAGCAAAGTTTCAATGGACATTTCAAATAATTAAAATTCTAGTGCATTCAGAAAGCTCAGAGGTTTCATGAAACCCTAAATTTCAAAGGAGGTGTGGAAACGCCTGTATGTCCAGGCGGAGGTGTGCTGCAGGGGTGGAGCCCTCATGAAGAATTTCTGCTAGGGCAGTGTGGAAGGGAAGTGTGGGGTTGGAGCCCCCACAAAGAGTCCCCACTGGGGCACTGCCTAGTGGAGCTATGAGAAGAGGGCCGTTGTCCTCCAGACCACAGAATCATAGATCCACTGACACTTTGCACTGTGCTCCTGGAAAAGTGGCACATTCAGTGCCAGCCCATGAAAGCATTCAGGAGGGGAGCTATACCTTGTAAAACCACAGTGGCAGAGCTGTGGTAGGCCATGGGAGTCGACTTTTTGCATCAGTGTGCCCTGGATAGGAGATGTAGATCAAAGAAGATAGTTTCAGAACTGGCCTATTCAATTTCAGACTTGCATGAGGCCTGTAGCTCCTTTGTTTTGGCCAATTTCTCCCATTTGGAACAGGTATGTCTTCCCCATGCCTGTACTCCCATTGCATCTAGGAAGTAACTAACTTGTTTTTGATTTTATAGGCTTATAGGCAGAAGGAAATTGCCTTGTCTTAGATGAGATTTTGGACTTTGACTTTTTATGTTGGAATGAATTAAGACTTTGGGGGATTGTTGGGAAGGCATGAATGTGTTTTGAAATGTGACAACATGAGATTTGGAAGGAGCCAGGAACAGAATGATAGGATTTGTCTGTGTCCTCACCCAAATTTCATCTTGAATTGTAATCCCCATTTGTCACAGTAGGGACCTGGTGGGTGGTAATTAAATTGTGGGGGTGGTTACCTCCATGATGCTGTTCTTACTTGAAATCCTGTTATGCAAAGACAAACGCATTAAAATGTTGGTGAATTTATTTAAGATATAAAAATATCTGTAGCTATAAAATGACATAGATATATAATTTTATACATTTAATAAATATTAGTATATGTATTCTAATCTAAACATTTGTTATGAGTTTGTGCATATAATAATGAATATATAACTTCATAAAGTTAATAATATATAGTTATGGGGTTGATAATTATTTTGGACATTCATATATTTATTATAAATTGAGATATATAAAAACATACATTCCCATAAACACACATATATGGTTATAGAATGTGAAAAGATATATAAATTTATACATTTCTAACAAAATTTGAGCATTTTGCATACAGCTTTAATACTGTTCAATATTGTACTTTTTAATTTGACTATTAATGGTTTTGCATAAAAAATGATTAATTCCTCCCCTCTTTGAAAAAATTGTTAATAAATACTGATTAGCTACAATATATATAGATTTACTCGTGCATAAATAAAATTTATTTTGGCTTTTGTTTTTTATGGAAGATTATAGTGATGGGTTTTTATTTATTTATGACAATACAAGCTATATTAACATTAAGAAACTCTGAATTATCAGAAAATACAATAATTAGGTTATAGTAAAGATGGTTTTATTAGTTTATTTCCTTAAATTTCCACATATTACCCTATAGGCATGGATTCCTAAAAATGCTATATAATTCAATTTTGAAACAGAAATTATAATTCACATTTATAACTATATATATATTTGTTTACTCTCAGATTATCCTATCTTTAGAAAGACAAATGAAAGTACTCTGAAAATCTCAATGGCATTTAATAGTCTCAACCACCCTAGTTGTAAAATATCATAATTTCCAATATGTCATTAAAACATATTGGTAATGCTCTCAAAAGTAGAGGAAAAGTGTGACTCATAATCATCAGTTTACTGCTAAATTTTACAATGTTTGGAATCTTTTCAAGAATACTTTACATTTTAAAAAAATTATACTGATTCCTATTATTTCTGTTATATTTTTACAGTGGGTACATGTAAACTTTTATTTGCAGACTCAAAGATATAGATTTAAGAGTTTTCTAATCCTTCAAAGCATTTAGAGTAATGCTTTTGGTTAATCATAGGGACTCTGATAGCACATTAGGTGGGTTCATCCCAACAGTTCTGATGATGACAAGTGTGATCTTTACAGTAAGTCACTCTCTTCTTCTGAATTGCTGATGATTATTTATAGGGTTGTTGTGAAGATTAAATAAGATAACCTATGTAAAGTGTTAACACAATGATCCTTAGCGATAATAGCAGAAGAAGAATGAGAAGGAGGAAATGGAGAAAAAAATACCAGGCTTTCAGTTCATCTGTATAATGACCTTTCACTTAAGTATCTCAGATTATTTGGAAAATTTACATAGTCTCACCTATGTTCCATATTTAAAAAAACTGTATGCAAATTATCCATTAAAATGGTCTCACCTTTGCTCTTCCAGAACTGCCAAGTGCTGCCAAGAACTGCCAGCACTATGTTGAATAGAATTTACAAAAATAGGGATCTTTATTTTCTTTCTGATGCTATAGGAAAACTATTAGTTTTTCACTGTTAAATAGGATATTAAATGTGGGCTTGTTTAGGCAAGAAAAAAGAAATAAAAGACATCCAAAATCTGAAAGAAAGAAAAAAAAACTTACAACTAATAAACATATTTAATAATGTTACAGGAAACAAAATCCACATACAACATTTAAAAAGTTGCATTTGCAGTTCTACATACTAACAACATGCAATCTGAAAAGGAAATTAAAATTCTCATTTATAATATAATTAATCTCATTAAAAAATAGAAATAAACTTACCCAAGGAGGTAAAAGACGTTTTCCTTACACTGAAAGCTACAATACATTAAGGAGAGAAATTAGAAAAAAATAAATGGAAAGAAATCTCATGTTTATGTACTGAAATCTTAATATTGTTTAAACATTCATATTACACAATAAATTGGAATTCTATTCCCATCAAAATCCCAATGGCATTTCTTTCAGAAATAGAAAAATAGTGCTAAAATTTATACAGAACAACAAAAGACCCAGGATATACAAAGTCATCTAGAGAAGAAAGAACAAAACTGGAGGCATCACACTGCAACACTTCAAAACATATTAAAAAGCTATAGCAATCAAAACAGGATGGTACTGGGATAAAGACAGACATATAGACCAACGAAACAGAATTGAGAGCTCAGCTGGGCATGCATAGCTCATGCCTGTAATCCTATCACTGTAATTCCTGTAATCTGGCAAAAGTTGGCAGACAACCTGAGACCAGGGGTTCCAGATGGGCCTGGGCAACATGGTAAAACCCCGTCTCTACTAAAAATACAAAAATGAGCCCAGTGTGGTGGCACATGCTTGTAGTCACAGCTGCTCAAGAGGGTGAGGCCTCAAGATCACCTGAATCCGGAAGGCAGAGGTTACAGTGAACCATGACTCTGCCACTGCACACCAGCCTGGGTGACAGAGCAAGACTCTGTCTCAAATATATGTGTGTGTGCGTGTGTATACATATATATACACACACATATATATACCCACATATATATACACACATATATATACATATATATACACACACATATATATATTAAAAAACTTGAGAGTTCAGAAATAAATGTAGGTGTCTATGGTTAACTGATCTTCTACAAGGCCACCATGCATATACAATAGGGAGAGGATAGACTTTTCAAGAAATGATGCTGGGAAATCCAGAAATCCACATGCAAAAGTATGAAATTGGAACCCCACATCTTACACTACACACAAAAATCAACTCAAAATGGATTAAAGACTTGAGCATAAGACCTGGAATTGTAAAGCTCCTAGAAGAAAACGGGAGAAAATTCCTTAACATTGCCTTTGGCAATGAGTTATTGAATATGTCACCAAAACCACAGGCAACTAAAATAAAAACTGGCAAGTGGGAACTGCACCAAGGTAAAAAGCCTCTGCACAGCAAAGGAAACGAGTAATAAGATAATAAGGCAATTTATGGAATGGGAGAAAATATTTGTAAAGCATATATCTGACCAGGGTGAATATCCAAAATACGCACAGAGCTCACTCAACTAAATAAAAAATAAAGTGAAAATGGACAAAGAACTTAGACACTTCTCCAGAGAAGACACGCAAATGACTATCAGATATAAAATAAGATGCTCAACACACTAACCATAAGGGAGCTAAAAATCAAAACCACAGTGAGTTATCAGCTCACACCTACTAATATGGTTACTATATACACAAAATATAAATATTGGTGACAGTATTGAAAACTGTCACCTTTGAACACGGTTGATGGGAATGTACAATGATGCAATCACTCTGAAAAACAGTATGCAGGCCAGGCGCGGTGGCTCACGCCTGTAATCCCAGCACTTTGGGAGGCTGAAGAGGGCAGATCACTAGGTCAGGAGATCGAGACCATCCTGGCCAACATGGTGAAATGCCATCTCTACTAAAAATACAAAAATTACTTGGGCTTCGTGGTGTGCTCCTGTAGTCCCAGCTACTCAGGAGGTTGAGGAAGGAGAATTGCTAGAACCCGGGAGGCGGAGGCTGTAGCGAGCTGAGATCATGCCACTGCACTCCAGCCTGGCAACAGAGAGAGACTGTTTTGTTTTATAAAAAAGTTTTAGAATCATTTCATAATTATAAAAAAAAAATGAAATGTGGTTAACTTACCTAGCATAAACTAAAATAAAAACATGGTAATTTGAAAATAAACTGAATATAAATTTTCTCTTCACCCTTATAGAAATTACAGTCAAAATATAATAGGCAACATCAAAATATCTCATGTTCCCCATAAATATATATATCTACTAGGTGCCCACAAAAAATTACAAAATAAAAATTAAAAAATAAAATATATATGTGTATGTCTATGTATATGTGTATATGTATATACACATACATGTATATATGTGTGTGTGATTGTGTGTGTGTGTGTGTGTATATATATATATCAGGCAGTGTTTCTTAGAAACCATCTTAGATTCCAATGAGAGACTGGCATTGCATTTTTTAATGCTTTTTAAAAAATTATAAATTTATTTTTTAAATTTAAAAATATAAATTGAGTATATTTATGGTATATGATGTGATGTTTTGATATCTATTGTAAAGTCATAAATTAAGCTAATTAACATCCATTAATGAATAAAATATAAAATAACCATGAATATCATGAATATGTCTCAGTACTCCCACCTATCTACTGAATTGAGCCTGCTCTAAACTTTGGTACTTATTTATCTCTGAACTCCTTTCTGCCTTCTCAGCACCGTCCTATCCGCTAAACATTGGAGTGCCTGAAAATAATTCTTGACCTTCCTAACTGGCATTATATAGTTTCCTATGAGCCCTCAGGCTTCTTTCATGGCTTTAAATATTCTCTGGAGGTTGATGATTTCAGACTGAGTTTAACAATATTACTCTGACTGCATTCACTAGCAATAGCATGCAGAAGATGCATCCAAAGGATGAGTTATCTGGCGACTGTAATAATCGGTGAGATTAGATGATTGCTTGGAGCAGGGTGATAATGCAAGCGGGAAAATGTGGTAAGATTCTTGAAATGTTTGATGGTAGTGACCACAAGTCTCACTGATGTATTAGATCTTGGTTTTAAAGGAAAACAAGAAATTAAGAATGACAATTGGGACGTTTATCTAATCAACTGAATAATGAGTGGCATCAATTATTAAGAGGAAAAAAATTAGGGAATGACAAGTGGGATGGAATAATTGGGTATATCACAAATTCTGTATTGAATTGTTTTGTAAAAGTGTGAGAGAGCTTAGCAGAGGCCTAAAGAGATGAGTCTACTTTTGGTTAAATTATAGAATGTAAGGGAAGAGAATTGTGAGTTGATTTGGATTACATTTTTTAGTAGTTCCATTGTGAATGGAATAAAAATAGGACAATAGTTACAGGGTAATGTAGGCTCAACGAGTGTTTTGCTATATATTTGTGTTTATTTAAGCCTGTCCATCAGGTTTCTTATTTGCAAATGCTGGAAATCACCATAGGCAACTGAGGCATTTTAGTGTATAAATAAGAACTACATATGAAAAATGCGTACATAATATGACAAGCAATTTCATCATAGATATGCCACTAAGTACTTATAAAAAACTTTCTTAGCATTATTCTTTCATCTCTAAAATAAGGAGTTTTTACGAAAGGTCTAGTCTTTCCACTGCAAAATTTTACAATTCTAAGAGCATCTGAGGCCAAGTTTGACTGCAATTTGTTATGAATGAATACATATGACTGTTCTATTTTTTGATTAGAGGTTCAATCAGAGGCTATACAAGAGGTTATACTATTTTATACTACACTTTATTATTTCTTTGGGAAATCAAGGTTTTAAAAACACATTTACTTAACATTGAGAACACATTTAATGTGTGAGGAAGAATAAGTCGCTTAATATTTTGTGCCTAATGTTTCTAACATTAAAGATGGACATAATTATGTAGACGAAATGCTTGTAATCATAAGCACTCCATGAATCTACCTTTCTGAGATACTATCATTTGAAATATTAATCTAATTTGAAGTTTAGCTTTGTTATTCGCATATGCTGATCGTATTAGCATTTAAAAAATGTGAGACAGTATTATTTCTTCACACCACGTGGACTTGGTAATCCACTACAAAGGCAAATTTCTACTGTCTAATCCAGGTAAATGACTATTTTGTTCACTATTATAAAGGTCATTGGCTGGCTTACCTTTATATTGTCATACTGTATTCTGATCTGGAGTGGGACTCCTAATCCCACAAAATATTTAGTGATGGAGAAAGATATATTCTAAAAATAATCAGAAATAGAGATATTTATGAAAGATAAATGTTCTCTTATCATCATGGAGGGTTTATGAAGTAGAGAATCATAAATAGAAAAAAATGGTCAAGATAGACAGAAAAATGTAGGCAGTTTTACAATGGACATAAAGCTGTTCAGCAAATACTAAATGCTTTCTCTCACTTCAGGAAACCCATACCAGCACGAAACTCTCAGTTGAACCAGGCTGAGCACAAACTCGTACCAGTACACATCATGAGTTAAATATTAACATTAAATTCTTGAAGTCTCACATATTCAAAAAGATTAAAACTGAAAATGAAAAACAAAGTGAGTAGGTCTAGATTTGGCAAAAGTCATTTAACGTTTAAAACGCATTAGGCAGTTGCCAAATAGTTACATCACTGTGCATTTCCTCAAACTTTGCTGTGATAGTGTTAAGCAAATGTTTCTGATAATATTGGTACTCAATGATTAATCACCTTCTATAGTTAAGTTTCCATCTACAAAACCAGTATTGACTGAGTGGTACACCATGCTTCTATCCTCCCTTAATTATTATACTATTTGAGAGGTTAAGCTTATAAACCCATAAAAATATTACCCATTTACCTAGTAAATATTGCTCAGGTTGCTTACCCGGTATTTCTTAAGTAATAAACAGCTCCACGAGGAGTAATTAGGAAAATCCAGTCTCTGTTAAGCATGAGCGGAAATCACACAGAAACCAGCAAAAGCATCCTGTGTGCATGGGAAAAGTCAAGTCCAAATGGAAAGGAGCCATGTGTAAGGATGTGTGAGCATTCAAAAAAAGCTAAGTCATCACAGATATGTCCATTTTCTGTCCAAGGAAATGTTGTTTTCTGAAAATGAAGAATATTGATATATACAGCTATGCATATGAAAGATACCTTAATCAAAGTGTTTCAAATTCAGTTCAACAGTGGCTTAAAGCTTCTCTCTTACAGACACACTTAATGCATGCAATGAATGTCATTACAAATAAGAGTAAAGGTGTTAAATAGTACACATGGTTAGGTTTTAGGATTATATTCTGGCATTACATTACATAGTTATCCTAAACCAAAATTTCTGATATCACTAGGATACAATTGTCTGTTCCATGTTCTTTTGATATCTCAGTCTTACTCATTGTTCTCTGAGTGAATTCCATCAGACTGGTTCAGGGCATCTCATCTCAGTGTGGAATGTCTATAGTAATCTTAGAGCCTGTCTCTTTGATCAGAATTTCTGTTCTCCAAATCATATAAAATGCTGCCTCTTTAAAAATTTGATCAATCATTTACTAGTAATACAAAATAATATAGTTTAAACTTTTATATTATACATCTTTTTAAATTGCAAAACTTATTTTAGAGTAATTCTGTCTCTGCAAACACCGAATTCAGATGCTCTACTATTAAAATTAAAACAACTGATAGTTATCTGTATTCCAAATATATGGTGTTATGTCCCACACTATGATAAAGTGGCATAACAGGCCATTGTTCTTGTACTCTAATTATTATCTATATGAAGAGTAACACTGATTATTCTAAAAACAAAACCATCCTCTTTGTGAATTGTTTTTCAGCATTTCATGGCATATGTTCAGAAATCCAATGTCATAGTTATGTGAGAGTTAAATTTACAACCCTCATTTTGAACATTTCAACATAACCACATTGCTTAAATGAAATGCCTGTGAGGATTTAATTGATTTTTTTAAAACAAAAACCACACTAGGATATTGGTTTGAATATTTTCCAAACTAAAAATCATTACATCTAATCTCCATGATATAGAACTTTGGGGCCATGACTGTCTATGAGTATTATTGGAACAGATGGACATAGAGCATTTTTCTGAGAAAGACAGGACCAAATTTTAAATTTTTCTGAGAGGACTTAACCCTTCCCTCTGCCTCACTGAATATTAAAGCATGCATGTCTGCCATTAACAAGTATTATGAAATATTTGCACTCAAATTTCTTGCAGAGTAGAAATTTTGTTGGTCACCTCATAGAACCTTATTTTGTCATGTAAAACAACCAAACACTCCTTAATAATCCAAATATCAGTTTATCAGATACCTGATATAATAATAGAACTTTTATGAAGGATTTATCAAAGAACATATGACCCATTCATTTATCTGAATATTCAAAATTTTATTTTGGATTACATATGAGAAGCATAAAAGTAGGCATATCAACTACATCAAGAGCTTGACTTACTTTATTGATAGTGTTTTAATATTTTGACAATTATCAGCAGAAAGCATATGCATGGACTGAATGTTTGTGTTCACCCAAACTTCATATGCTGCAATCTTAAGCTCCAATGTGATGGTATGAAGAGATGGGCCTGTGAGAGGTAATTAGGCTATGACAATGGAACCCTCACAAATGGGATTAGTTCCCCTGTGAAAGTTACTATCTGCACTCTGATATATTTTTTTTCCTTCTATCCTCTTTTAGAAAACATTCCCTGGCTTTTTTTTTTTTTTTTTTTTTTTTTTGAGTTGAAGTCTCACTCTGTCGCCAGGCTGGAGTGCAGTGGCGCGACCTTGGCTCACTGAAACCACCTCCTGGGTTCAAGTAATTCTCCTGCTTCAGCCACCCGAGTAGCTGGGATTACCGGTGCTCTCATGCCCAGCTGAGTTTTTTCTACTTTACGAGAACATAAAATATTTTTCATATCACGTTCAAAACAGATTATTAAAAAACACTCCTAATTTTTAGGTAACTATCTTGCTCTCTTTCAGTCATGTGAGAATACAAGAAAAAGTTGGCAGTGTGCAACCAGAAGAGGGCCCTCACCAGAACCCAGCCATGCAGGCTACCTGAACTGACTTCCAGCCTCCAGAACCGTGAGAAATAATTTTCTGTTGTTTATAAGCCACTCATCTATAGTGCTTTCTTGTAGCAGCCCAAATGACTGAGACAGAATACTCTGTGTGTGTCTATATATATATATATAAAATTTTTTAACTTTGAAGCATTTTTTCTTGCCACTTACAAAGACAACTTAAAGGATACTTTTTCAGTATTTCCATAAGCTTGTTTTAAAGAGAGCATGTGGCCGAATTTTTTTTTCCCCCCAGTTCTCAGTATCAGGAAATATGCTTTTCTTAAAAATGTTGTTTTGTTTCTTTATGCTTTCTGTTCCTTCTGCATGCTATGAATTGTTAACTGATGATGTGTACATTTTTGGTCTAGCTGCTCAATCTCTACATCTCCAGCAGTAGTGGCATAAGGTATATGAATCTTCCCTTGGCATTATAATTTTTGTATCATTCTTTGTAATAATCCCTGACTCTCTGGGTTTATTTTTATTATTATTTTACAGAAGGCAAATTTTCTAATCACTGCAAAATCTCTTGGAGATAAGGCAGAACCTTGACAAATGACAAACCTGGTGAACCAATATAAACAACTTCTAACTAGGCAGGATACTGCCCCAACAAGGATGAACTGAGTAATGGCCAGATGGTGCCACTATCTCCTCACTCCGGCAAGATTGTTGAGTCTTGCTGACAGTGTCAGCTGTACTAACTCAGGAAAAGTAATGCCCAGTTCCATACCATAACTTCTACACTGTCCCTCACAGACTACTGCTGAATTTCATTAAACATAAAGGTTCTCTCTGTTCTATGAGAAAACATCAAGACTAAATCAACTTCACCACTTGCCATTATTTTTTTTGGTCAGTGTTTAACAGGTACGTTTCTCAGAGCTTCAGTCTTACAAGCTATTCTTTTTTCTAGTAACTTTTTATTCCTTTTCCCAGGTGGAGATTCCCTCTTCATTTCCCCATCTCTTCTAACACTCTGCTGCTATGGGCACTGCATGCTCTGTTCTAATTTCAATAGTGTATAATGCTCTCTCAAAATTCTTTTGTCCAAAAGTTACTTCTATGTCCATTTTTTAACTAAACACACTGTTTCCTCTTCAATTCATTCAAATAGAGGCTTTTTAAATTTTTTCACATTCATATGCCTTGTGTTGGGAAGTAGAATCACTCTGTTCCTTATTTCCAAACTATTTATCCTTCATTCTCTTGTAAAACTCACTGTTCTTTGATGATTGTGCCATTTGATATACTGCTTTCTACTATATAATCATCTTATTTTATGGATATTATCTTCATTCATCTAAGATCTTAAGATCTAATCTACAGAATCCCACCCAACCCACCAGGATGCCTTCATATTCTTGAGAAAAAGCACTATCCCCTATAAATAACATTTTTCTATTTCATTTTTGTCTTCCAATATATGGTCAGTGCTGGATCATTGGGAACTGAAATTTTGAAGTTACTATCTTAAATATCCTAATCTCTAACCATATCCTTCTATTGTCATGGGCTGTATTTGTCTTCATATTCAACTGAGACCATTATTCATGGACCATTATTCAGTTGTTCTTTTCAGTTCTTTTAACTCCCTTGCTCTTCCATAATTTGTTAACTTTCCAAGTAATACCTATTCATGTGTAAAATATCTCAATCAAATTCTGTAAATCTGTCCCTGTACAATAAGTGTTGATGAATAAAATCAAATAGATACCACTATAGCATACACTCACAGTCACTAGTGACAGCTAGTTCTTAATCCTGCAATTTTTTTTTTTTTAATGATCCTCAAGGAACTTTGTTCTGTGTTCACTGTTCACGCTTACTTCAAGCCATTACAGGCCATACCATGTTTTAAACTTTCTTCTCTAATAAACTAATGAGCATTTTTCATGTATAAAAGAGCAAATAAAAGTCATGAAATGGTAATTCCCTGACATGTTGGTACTAAAATTGATCATTCCTGCTTTCCCCACTTCCCTTCAGTAACAATGAGAAAAGTGTCTCTTATTAAAATCCAATATTTGCATCTGCACACGATTTTTCCTGTCAACCCTCATTTAGAAAACGTTCGCTGGCATTTTCTTTTGCTTTACCAGAACATAATACATTTTCACTATCAGAGTCAAAGGAAATTATTAACAATACTTCTAAGTTTCAAATGTAATAATAAAGTAGAATTTAAAGAGTTTTAACCTCCAGTATAACATCTAATTCAACCTCTAAAGACCAAGTAGAAAACCTGTATATATATTAATTCCTAGCACAAGGCTGTCAAAATAGGCCTTACTTGCTTTTCTAGAACTGTGGAATTTTATAATGGAAAGATAGATCATTTAGTAAAAAACCCTTATTTTAGAGATGGAAAATTATTTTTAATTACATAAGTGTATAGTGGAAGATTTATGATTACAAACAAACTATGCAATTATTTTGTTCTCTTTATTTTCACTCTGTTATTAATTTAAAACTGCATTAGCCAGCTTTGAAGTCAGTTATCATTTGAGCAGCCTACAAAGTGTTTTAAGGACATCGTATTTGAAATCAGACTTCTCTGAGATTAAACTGCAGGTCATCTTACAAGAATGAGATTTTGCACAATTTGCTTTACATTGCCAAGTCTTTTTTTTTTTTTTTTTTTTCCCGGAGTCTTGCTCTGTTGCCCAGGCTGGAGAGCAATGGTGAGATCTCAGCCCACTGCAACCTCCGCCTCCTGGGTTCAAGTGATTATCCTGCTTACTCCCCTGAGTAGCTGGGATTACAGGCGTGTGCCACCATACCTGGCTAATTTTTGTATTTTTAGTAGAGATGAGGTTTCACCATGTTGGTCAGGCTGGTCTTGAACTCCTGACCTCGTGATCCACCAGCCTCAGACTCCCAAAGTGCTGGGATTACAGACGTGAACCACTGCACCCGGCCTACATTGCCAAGTCTTATCATGCTTGTAATATATTGTCTAACTCATGTACTAATTGTGAATATCAAATATAAGAATATACAACAAGTTGCTTATTGCATTTCCAATGGTAGTACCAAAAAACGGCAACTATTTCTGCAATTATTACCATTAAATATTCCACTGTGTTTAACCAATTATTCACCAAATACTCTTATCCAGCAGCTTTATTACTTTCTATCATATACTATTTATATTACCAGTTTTCCATCATTTTGTCATGTGTGGATTTGTTGATTTGTAAAATCTACTAAATACCAATCACTCAGCAAACTGATAGGAATTCAAACATGAAAAGAAAATCTATGAATGTGGAATAATTTGGGCAAAGGGTTATCATTTTGATCTCTGTATCATTTAGCACTCTTCTTAGCATTTATTATATTTACCTTTTGGACCATACTTACTCCTGTCTTCTAGGGATGTAGATGACACCTATAATATCATTTAAGAGACCGTCTCCTCTATGCAAACGTCTTTGCTTTTTCTAATCAACACAGATTCCTTTATTACCTGAATTTTTAATTAACTAAAAAATCAAATCAGTTATGAATTGCTACATGAAGTAAGAACACTGATAGAATGTGAGAGATCGTCATTCTGCTTAATATTGCTGCATAACAAAATTTCCACAAACTCAGTGGCTTAAATCAAGACACATTAGTTATTTTAATTTCTGAGGGTCAGGAATGTAGGCATGAATTAGCTTGCTATTCTGCTTCAGGATCTCAGACATATCTGCAATCAAGGTGTCAATCAGGGCTGGGGGTTCATCTGAGATCTTGGGAAGGATCGGCTTCCAACCTCACATGGCTGTTGGTGAGACTCAGTCCCTTATAATATTCTGGTGTGAGAGACTCATTTTTTGTTGTCTATCAACCAGTGGTCCCCCCATTTCCCAGCTGGCTGTTGGACAGAAGTGCTCAATTCCTTACGACACAGGCCTCTCTTTCATGGTCACTTGCTCCCTGCAAACATTAGAAACAAAAAGGCAAAAAACTGAGGTATGAGCAAGAAGGAAGTTGCAATGACATATAATGTGCTAATGGAAGTAACAATGACATCGCCTTTGTCATATTTTACGGATTAGATTACATCACAGCTCCTGTCTGTACTCAAAGGGAAGAGATTATATGATAATACAAATGTCACGACTTGGGGATAAAGGGGGCTAGGTGGAGGGAGCATTTTAGGAAAGTCAACCACACATACTGGTGTTCATTTATTTATTCTTTCATAAAAATATTGTGGGTTGAACAAACTTGAATGTAAGTAATTGGAGGTCATACATTTTTGTGTGTCTCATGACTTAAAAAATAATTCATTTAAAGTTTGATGACTAATATGTGCTATTTTAGATTGGCTGTATTTAGATTTAGCTTACTTAGGGGGAAAAAACCTGGCAGAATACATTGTAGATGGTCTACAGTGTTGTAATAATATGCTGATTTTATAACATTAATAAATAATTAGCCAGGTCAGTTTAGTGGAAACTTTAGGGCTATCTGGGGATAAATTTAGCAGACCAAGCATCCTACTTAAAAAGAATATATTACATGTCATTTACCACAACTCCAACTCACTTTATGTGACTTGGAAGTCTTCTTTATCGCTATGACAGTTAATCATTTTATTTATTTCAGATTCGGGGCATCGGCTATGCAAATGGGTTCTGTTGATTTCAATATGAACATTTCAGCCTGCATGAAGTAAGAACATTGATAGAATGTGAGAGATCGTCATCCTGCTTAATATTGCTTGTGGTAGCTCTGGACAGACTGCTATTTGACCTTCTTAAATGAGCAGCTTGCTTAAAACACCCACAACCGATGTACATACATGATCACTTGGCTGTCAACACTCATAGCCATCTGTTATGATGGCAACATGCCTGCGCTCAAATGATATTCCAGTTTAGGCTGCAGGTGCCAACTGAGTAGATTGGCAGTCTGAATTCTGAAAAGGCTTTCTCTTGTGCAAAAAGGAAGCGATGCCATGTTAACACCCACATGACTTCTTACCACAACACCACCTGTTCATTATTTTTTAGGCCAAAAATATCCATGAAAAAGCCAATAGTGTGTGGTTGATGAAAAAACACTAGGCACCAATGGGATATTTCAAAGGACAACGTGCTGTTCTGTTTTCTAAAAGTGATCCTATTGTTGAAAAAGCACAAATATGTGAGTGTGAAATAGTGTAGCACCCAGAGATCCTTTTAAGGAAAATGATTCTAAGACTATATGGCATTCAGCATAACAATAACTTACTATTTAATATTTTAGTATCTTTGTTATTATCCACGTTGGTGGGAAATAGCTGGCTGCTCATCTATATAAATATCACAAGAATTATGTAAATTTCCTTGTTTATATGCAATGCTCTTAGATATTTTGTGTGAATTCACATCTACATGCATTTCTTTGCAGCAGAATTCCAAAAGTGAAAAAAAGAGTAAGACAGAAGCTACTCTATTACACTTCTGTGATTTCAGCATTCGTTTGCTTTCCGAAGAAGAGTACATATCTAAAACTCTCCCCAACATTCTATTCAATTCCATCCTCCTCCTACACCACATCTGAAGCAAATAATAAATGGCTGCTATTAGTATCTGAAATGTGTTAAGTACCAGGTTTTAGCAAAGCCAAAGGAACAAACATTACCCTCTGTAGCTATTTTATATGTTCTCTGCAAAAATGATCCAATTTACCTTTGTCTGCAGCTTATGACCTTGTCTTACATTTCATGTAATAAATTATCTTTCATCAAATAAAAATTAGTGTGCCCCTACTAAATACAAAAATGTGCCTAATCCTCTAATTTGTTTCTCCTCCTGCACGAGATAAAACTCTCCACTTGTGTTCATCCCACCTTTTCAGGAGCTGCTCTTCGTGAATCACTTCCTCCTGCTCTCGCCAATTCAGTCCTGTTTCCTCAGTCTCCCAGCTTGTTGGCATGTAATAATATTTCTCTTCATAAAGGAATGCAAGCTGTCTTAACACTATATCCAGTTTCTGCCATCAACATATAATCTTCCTAAAAGTCTTGTGTTCCATAATGTCTCCACTTTGTCACCTTATTCCTCTGAATCAATTCCAATCTTACTATGGCACTTAAACAGAATTATCATTTAACTTATCTTAAACAAAACTATACTTATTAACATTTTCTGGCCTTCCGACTCACTAAGTCTAATTTATTTATTTATTTATTTACTTTTGAGACCAAGTCTCACTCTGTTGCCCAAGCTGGAGTGCAGTGGTGTGATCTTGGCTCACTGCAACCTCCACCCGCCCAGGTTCAAGTGATTCTCCTGCCTCAGCCTCCCGAGTAGCTGGGACTACAGGCACGCGCCACCACGCCCGGCTAAACTCCTACTTTAAAAAAGTACTTCCTCTTCGCATTCTCCTTCCCTTCTTCTTTATTTTCCTCTCGCACTAAAACTATAGGCTTTCTCCCCTATCTCTGCCCCTCCTTTTCAGACACCTGTGCTGGCCCCTTTTACTCTAGCTGTCTTGTAAATTGTTGCAATTCCTCAGAAATCAGGACTGGGTATTCTTTTTCACTAAAGAAATCTTAGAGCATTTCCGTGGATCCTAATACAAACTAGAAGCTAATTACCTGATTTATATATAAATTTTTCCATGATGTCCTCCAAGTTCCAGATAAGTATATTTATTTGTGATTGTCATTTTCATGTGGATGCCTATGTTTCTGGGAGATCTATGCCCTTCTCCAAGTTCTGGTGAAGAAGGTTTGGGGTCAGCCACTACCTGGAATGTATTTGTCTTCATTCTTCACCTTGCTAAATCTTACGCACTTTAAGGTCCCAGCTTTCTATTCCTCCATTCAAAAAACATAATTTGATTATTTGCTTCTATTCCAATATTCTTTGTATTTCCCCCACAGGATATATTACCTTAGATGTCCTAAGAGATTTTTGCCTTTCAATGTACCCAAGCCCAGCACATGCCATGGGACAGAGTAGAGATTTTCTCTCTCTCTCCCTCCCTCTCTCTCTCTCTCTCTCTCTCTCTCAGACAGAGTATACACTCTTTTGATCAAGTTTATATATTTTTACTCCAAACTCAGTTCTGATGACCAGATGAGAAAAAATAGGAGAAAAATATTTTTCCATGTAAGAAAAAGTATACCAGTGAAGCAAAATGCATCGTGCTTCTTATCTAATTATTGCTACATAAAAACTCAAAATTTTATCTCTACTATTTCAGAACGATTTACTTGATACCTTGGTAGTAAAAAGTAATTTTGTATGTTCGCATTTTGCACATTGTCCCATTCAGATTTTTCTTTTATGTGTGTTATCTTCAGTGTTAACATATTTTAAAATGTTTCATTGCCACTCATATTCTGATTTTAAGACAGAAGTACATTTTAAGCATCAATTTCAACTTACGCAAAATTGCCTTCTCACAAAATTGGCTGTTATTCTGATAACTAAAAGAGCTAAGTGGAAGAGACATATAATTACTTACTCTAAAATTGTAGAATTTGGCAAGAAGTGAGAATTATTTGATTCATCTATAAAACATGTAAACAAAAGACAGCTAACCTCTGCCTGATTTAAAATAGATGAGTTTTTCATAAAAATAAATGACTATTCTCATGCACTGAAGTCAATTTTCACCTGAATTATGAGTAACTCTGTAGTACAAGTTGGTAGAACAAAAATATTTATGAGTAATATTTGAAATCTCAACTTCTATTTGAAAGGTAGGTTCAGGAGATAAAGACATTTTCTTAAAAGTATAAAATAGAGAATAAAAAACTTTGTTGTATTTCTTAAGCACTTAGTATAGCATAGGAAGAAATCATTACTGTGATGTTTTCATTAAATTGTGTTTTTTGTTACTTTTGATGCATTCAGAGTATTAAAGATGACAAAGTTCTGGCCAAGAAGTTAGAAAACTTAGCTATTGAAATTGACTTTTATTCTAACCAGACACAGTTTCAGCCAACCTACTTAAAAACCTGGTATCTTAACTTCATCATCTGTAAAATGAAACTGATGATGAAACTAATGATTACTGACACAGCTGACAGCTAAAGTTCCATATTAGATGAAAACCTAAACTCACAGATCCAATAAGCTAAACAAATGCTAAGACAGAAAAACACTAAATTATACTGACAGAAAATATGTCAGTGGTTGCCTAGAAGGTGGGGTGCGTGAGAGATGACCATAGACTGAGCAGGAGGAAATTTTTGAGTCTCTAAAAACATTCTAAAACTTTATATGGGTAATATTCATACAAGTGAATATATGTGTCAAAATATTGAATTGATAGCTTAAAATAAATATGTTATTATATATCTATTATACTCTAATAAAGTTAATTCAAAAGATGTACACACACCTTTGTGTGTGTGTGTGTGTGTGTGTGAACTAGTGGTATAAAACAATACCAAGAATTTCATGAATATGCCTTCTTCATAGCTACAATTTTATTATTTAGGTTATTTAAGATGTTTCTCTGTCTCTCATATTTTAAATGTATACATATCCAAAAAATTACCACATATATGGTCATTGTCTTAGAAATCCAAATTGTTAGTTGTTGAGTTTTCACATGCTAAACAAGTTAGCAGGTATTAAGTGAGTTTATTGCCCCAAACATAATTTTTTCTTTGTTGGTTTACACTTTCTTGAAGTTAACTAATTCTGTGATACCTTACTATTTATAATCAATGGCAATTAATTATTTAGCATAAGCCTACAAAATATGGAATAATAAAGAAAGTAATAAGTGGACCTTAATAAAAGAATGTATTGCTTAATTAGAACACCCTTTTAGAAATACTGTATGCTAAATATAGCTTTATGAGATTGAGACAAATAAAATTGCCCTAAGACTTGATTTCCTTAAAAACTACATGCTTAAAAGCAAAATTATAAATTTTATTAGACTTGGTGTGTTCCCTGTAGTCAATTTTAAATCAACATGTTTGTGATTGATTTTCCAACATAATGGAGTCAAGATCTTAGCTATCATTAGAAAATTATAACAAGATAGATAAGATGTGAAATCAGACTTTTGAAAAAAAATTAAACTGGGAATTTAATAATCTATCTTCAAAAATGTAACAAGCAAATCATTGGGTGCATGTAAAAAAATTTTTAAAAAATGCAACAAAAATCTGGCAAGTTATTTCATATAACTTACTGTCATTAAATTGTATAATTAATGATTAAAATATGTGAGAAATAATTTTAGTAAATTTTCAAGAAAATTTTAACATAGATGGCGCTTGCTTGGGATTCCATCCACTCTTGGCATTTAATCTGAGGTTGTTTGACTAGTGGTTTACATGCAGTACTGCTTCTAGTTCAAAGTATAAACAGGATATTCCCTCATGTTCTCCTGCAGATCATATATTGTGTGAAGCTATGATTTTCCTTCTGTATTACACTGTACTACAATGACAGGTTTATCAAAGTGCCCAGGTACAACAGTGACTTTTTCCATAAAAATACAGGAACATAGATTAACTTATCAAGGTCGTATGGCAAGTTTGTGACAGAACCAGGATTAAAACTCCCAGAGTTCCTGACCAGTTATAGCAATTTCACGGTAGCATTCTTGTAAAGCTATAACCTGGATCTGTGTAATTTATATTTGAGTTCACATGCCTAGAATCAGTGTGACCTAGGTCTACTTTAAATCTTAAATGAAAAGAGTATCTTTTAAATTAAAAAAAAAGAGTAGATGCGATGCTTTTAACTGAATAAAACCCGCTAAAACATTGAATTGTGAAATAAAACTGATTTCAAAATTCAAATATACCCTTTATAATATGCTATGTAAAAATGTGGAGATTAGTCTAAATATATGATAATGTGACATAAGAACAACTATACTTATTTTAGATCAATAGGTAGTTGCACATGGTTTAGGTTGCACAAATATAAAAACTAAAGAGAATGTGTATTTGTCAGCTATTAAAACATATGTATTGCATATAGGCAGTAGCAATTTAGCCCAATAATGGAATGATTTATATCAGAAATATATGCTGTATTTCGTAGGCAACAGAGACTTCCAATATGAAAGTGGGTTAATTGGATTTTGCCAGCAGTAGTAAGAATGAATGAGTAACACTGATTTTTTAGGACTATAGAGAAAACAGAACATTATTGTATTACAATTATCTAGCTAGGAATAGTGAGGACAAAGAATTTGCAATAGATGCACTAAGGAGCTTGGACTTAGGTGCAACATATCAGACACAGAATAAGATATTATTTTGACTAAGAAAATGAGAACATGGAAAGAAAGAAATGACTAGACAATGATATAAGATTTGTGGCTTGTATACCCTGGAACATGATGGCTTCATGAGCCAAGTCATCTTATTGGAGAATGTAGAATATTGGAAAAAGGAGGGGCAAATTCATTTAAAGGAAAACGTGATGTGTTTAGTTTTCAACATGTTGAATCATAGTTTAGCAGGATATTTACGTTGATTTTTGGCAGACAATTTGAGATATGAATTTAGCTGTTTACAATAAATGTTGGAGATGAAACAAGAGTCATTAATATCAAGATTTTAAATAAATCTGGTAATAACAGATGATGAGTTTTAAAGAAATTGTGTAGCCAAAATGATGTAACTAAGGAGTATAATAACACAGAGTTAGACAAGGCTAGGAATGAATTAGGCTTTTCTGAAGAATTTCTGTCACTAATCTGGAACCTGAAAAAGTTATAGATAGTTATAGATGTTGATGCTCTGGTGAACTGCGGAAAAGCCAGTTTATGCCTGAGTTCATGCAACTCAAATAATGTTGAGGCCACTGTATTTGGTCAGTCATAGAAAAGACCCCAAAACTTCCCAACTTTTAAACACCAGAAACAAAGTCAATCTTCTATATCAGTTAAAGAATGAGACAGGAGAGGATGAAGGAGGGGAGAGGACAGAGAGAGATAGAGAGAGAGAAAATAATAAGTAAGAATTTAAGATGATTAAGAAAGTCCTGTATCTTAATTGTGCTGGTGGTCACATAAATTAACATATGAATCACAACTGCATAAATCAATACATGGAATACAATTGCAAACACACACACACAGATTAAGTTTAAAAAGGTAAAACCTGTATAAGATTTGTAATCTTGTTAAATGTAATATACTAATGTCAGTTTTCTGGTTTGATATTGTGCTACAGCTATATAAGGTCTCACCACTTTGGGGCTTACTTTATGAAGGTTACATAAAATTCTTTATATGGTTTTTGAAACTTTTAGTGAATCTATAATTTTTTTCAAATGAAATTTATTTAAAATGGAAGAGATGAGTTTCCACATTGAGAGAGTCCACTGTGCACTCAATTCCATGGAAACCCCAGACAAAGATAAATCATTCTAAAATTTGAGATTATCAGGATAAGGAGCTAATTCTTAAAGATATCTGAATAAAAAATAGCAGAGTAAAAAGAATAAATTATAGGAAAGTATTAGACTTCTCAACATCAAAACCAAAGCCAAATGACCAATATTGCAATATTTTTAACAGTTAAGGACAATTAATTCCAACTTCTCTTTTGTACCCAGCAAACTATCATATAGGTGTTAAAGTAGAGTAAAACTACTTGGAAAAATGTAGAGTCTCAAAATTGTCCTTTTTACTATCCTTTCTGAAGAAATAAATGAACTACGTTCTTTACTAATTAAGTCAGTAAACAACTACAAAAACAGGGTTCTAGAAAAAAGTAAATCCTATTTAGGATATAGGAGAGGGAAAATTCCTACTATGACAAAAAGTCAAATAACAACAACTGTGCAATTATTCCTAGAGTCACAAGTCCAGGTTGAAATAAGAAGAGAGAAACCTCTAGAAAAAAAGAAAAGAAAAGAAAAAGTCTCAAAAGGACAGAAAAATTACATAACGGGCTCTTTGGTAGGTTTGATTGTTGAAAAAATTAGTTTGAGAGGAGTTTTACTAATTTGTTGGAGATTATGTTGGAGGTTTTATAGAACAATTAAATGGTCTTGAAAAAAGTCAAACAAATCTGAAAAGTGAAAAGAGTGGAACTAATGTTTGGAAAAATTGAAAAGGTTGCAGGGAAACAAATGTGACTAACAACATTATTTATTTGTTTGTGACTAACAATACTTATTTATCACTCAATAATATTTCCATAGTCATAAGAGGTTTCAAACTGTAATGTAGTTTCACCACACATAAAAGAAATACATTAAAATTATCTGGGGAGGAATAATTGAGAGAGAGTGGGAGTAGAAGAGAGTTAAATTGTCATCGTCACTCATAGAAAATCAGTAGATAATAAGTGTAACAAAAAAGTCAAAAATATATGGAGCCTCCTACCCAGAAAATAATGATAAACATTAAAAGAAATAACTAAACACATTGAAAATGGATTCCGGAGAGTAGTAAATAGGTAAAGAAATTATGAGCAGTAGATAGCATTTTTGTCATTTTTTAATTTTGAGTTTTTCAGTACCATTTTATTTTATATTATGTGCATTTAATATTTTCATAAAGATATTTTTAAAGAACCCAGCATTTTAACTAACAGAGACTCTCCTATAGTTTGAATGTGTTCCCCCAAAACTATGTGTTGAAAATTTAATCCTTAAAACAACAGTGCTGGGCCTCTTGTTTCACTAGGTTAGGCCTAGTGAAAGATGACTAGGACATGAAGGCTTTGCCTTTATATTGAGATTAAGTCAAATAATATATAGAGATTGTTATTATCATTTGGTGTCGATTTCTTATAAAAGGCTGAATTTCAGCTTGGCCTTTTTTTTTTTTTTTTTTTTTTTTGAGACAAGAGTCTCACTCTGTCACCCATGCTGGAGTGCAGTGGACTGAT
Organism: Chlorocebus sabaeus; assembly: GCF_047675955.1. Taxonomy (NCBI): domain Eukaryota; kingdom Metazoa; phylum Chordata; class Mammalia; order Primates; family Cercopithecidae; genus Chlorocebus; species Chlorocebus sabaeus. The sequence goes on from NC_132905.1 coordinate 79,628,530, forward strand.
CTTGGCTCACTGAAACTTCCACCTCCCAGGTCCAAGTGATTCTTGTGCCTCAGCCTCACCCAAGTAACTGGGATTACAGACGTATACCACTGCACCCAGCTAATTTTTGTAGTTGTAGTAGAGATGGCATTTCCCCAAGTTGTTCAGGCTGGTCTTGAAATCCTGACCTTGAGTCATTTGCCTGCCTTGGCCTCCCAAGTGCTGGGATTACGGGCATGAGCCACTGCACCTGGTCTTGAATTTGGACTTTTATCCCTCTTTCTCTATTGCTCTTTCATCCTCCCACCTTCTGCCATGGGGTGACACAATAAGAAGGCCCTCACCAGATGTCAGTCCCTGGATCTTGGACTTCCCAGCCTTCAGGATCATGAGCCAATAGGTTTCTGTTTATTACAAATTACCTGTAATGTGATGTTCTGTTATAGCAGCACAAAAAAAAAAAAAAAAAAAAAAAGACAGGTTCCATTTAATTTCCAACATCCTAAAAGCTCTTGAAATAAAGAGATAACCTAACCAGCTATAATAAGTGCCAGAAATAAAGTAAAATAAAGACAATTTGCTACAAAACATATAAAGAAAAAAATAGAGGTAAAGTTCTGAGAGTAAGCTAGATTCAAGAAAAATTTATTTTTAAGAGTAGAAATACTTAAACAAGAGAAGGGTGTGTGATGCAGTACAATAGGGAAACAAAATAATTCTTTGAACAATTATTCTAGAAACTAAACTTTCTGAGACAGAGTCTCACTCTGTAACCCAGGCTGGAGTGCAGTAGAACGATCTAAGCTCACTGCAACCTCTGCCTCTTGGGTTCAAGTGACTCTCATGCCTCAGCCTCCCGAGTAGCTGGGATTACAGACATGCACCATCACACCCTGCTAATTTTTGTAATTTTAGTAAAGACAGGATTTCGCCATGCTGGCCAGGCCAGTCTTAAACTCCTGGCCTCATATAAATCCTCCCACCTCAGATTCTTAAAGTGCTGGGATTACAGGTGTGAGCCACCATGCCCTGCCTAAACTACATTTTAAAGTAAATATACGCAATCAGTATATTTATAGAAAAAAGGATCATCATTAACAAGAAAAAAAAAATGTCTGATTATTAATCTCACGAATTAGGCCAAAGGGGAAAAAAAGACAGGGGAGTTTTGGCGAGGACTGATGTTTAGTGTTGGTGAGGAGTTATACTTTGTAATGCCTGCTGAAGAACAGAAGATAATTTCCATTGCAGGACACAGAACCTCGTATATTTATATGCAGATTTCAGAAAATGAAATGGGTTTATTTTAGAATAGATATTTCTTTTGGTGCCAGCAATTATTTATTCATCCCACCTTGGACCAGGTCCTTTTGTAGGCACTTGGAATAAAGTATTGGCAGCAATCGAAGGGCAGGGGGTATAGGGCAGGTAGCAACCTGAAACCTTAATAAGATTGGACCTTTTGTTTTTTTTCTTAATTTCTTATGCTTCCACACTCCTTCTTATGCCATTTCTTTCCAGTACAAACCTCTAATGTGAAAGTTTAAGGCTCCATGATAAGACCTAGTAACAGACAACCCTCTTGAAGGACAGGTTTTGTGTCACTGCTGTTATGTGTTATTGGTCAATGCAGCACTGATTCAGTGTGGTAGAGGGTTGAACTTAATCTCCAGATGAATGAAGTAAGGTGGTTCATACATACACAGAGAAGAAAAATTGATGGCAGTCCATTTTCCTTTTGATAAGCCAATATGTTGGTTATTTTGATTCTTTATTAGATGCTACTTTTAGGCTGATCATAATTTCACAATTAAGTGAATGAAAATCTGCACCTCTAGTGAAATTTAGAAGATTGTATGAGCAGATACTGATAATAGACTGTAAGTTCCAATCTGGTTAAAAATATAAAAGTGACAATAATTTACAAAGTCTTCCAAAGAGAAATATTTGAGCAGAGAAACTGTAAGGAGAATTTTAAAAACCCTCTAAACATAAAGAGTAATGTTCTTGACCATACCACTAGTTCCTAAAGTAGAAAGTGCCAGTGATTGAGAAAGTAAGACAATATTGAGCTAGTAAACATTAAAGAACAGGCTCTTGTTCTTACACTAACACATTTTTTTGTTTGACCTGGAAAAATTTTTCTTACAACCATGGTATTCCAATATGAAATTAATATGATCAAATTCTAATGCCTAAAAAATTATGGCATGTATTGGCAAGTAGAAGACAGATTCTGTGAACTGTGTAATAATAATTTGGCATGCTTTATAGCATTTCAGTTTTTAAAAAATTAATTTTAGTCACAATTGGTTATAGCTATTGCGATACACAATATTTCTAAATAAAAATGTCTTACACTCGAGCATATGATGTTAAGTAACGATGTGGATAAGAGATCGTCAAAGGAAAAGCTTCAGAAACCACACATTAATAAAAGTATGCATTTATTGAATAAACTCCTACAGCTGCTAAAGCTTCTTAAATATTCTGTTTAATCCGACAAGAAGGTGAAAGCTCTAGGCTCCAGGAACTGAAGATATACTACTTGATATATATTAAAGTTTATCATTAAAAAAATTACATTGAAAGAAGATAAAATCAAAATAATGAGAAAACATAAAGTAAATGTATTAACACTGGTAAAATACACTATATTTTAAGGAAGAATTACATGTTGAACAGGGGACTGATTAAGCCAAAAGTTCTGACAGGTCTGGCACGGTGGTTCATGCCTATAATCCCCACACTTTGGGAGGCTGAGGCAGGCGCATCACCTGAGCTCAGGAGTTCCAGATCAGCCTGACCAATATGGTGAAACCCTGTCTCTACTAAAAATACAAAAATTAGCTGGGCGTGGTGGCGGCGCCTGTAGTCCCAGGTACTCGGGAGGCTGAGGCAGGAGAATGGCGGGAACCCGGGAGGCGAAGCTTGCAGTAAGCCGAAATTGCACCACTGCACTCCAGCCTGGGGACAGAGCGAGACTCCGCCTCAAAAAAAAAAAAAAAAAAAAAGTAATTCAAGCAGATTTTACAAGAAAAGTGTAATTTTAAAGGTTAATTATCTTTTTAGCCACAGAGACATGAAAGAAAAAATTTCCTGAGTGCCTTAAAACAAAAATTTCTGGAAAGGGCAGAGTAGAGAAAGGAGGATATTACAACGGGAAGTGTAGTGTGGGAACAAAAGATAAGGTCTTTGAGGATAGAAGCATGTGAGGCTATTTGGAACTGTGGTTTAAATTATTGAAATGTATAAATCTTAAGTCAATTCAAGTTTTTTGCTTGCAAGTACTTTATAATTTTCAAAAGATACAAACATTATGTTTCTCACTTGCCCAGCGTCTAATTGAAGGAAACACGTTTTTGGATCCCCGGAAGGACTGGAAAGACATGGCCTATGATTTTAGCAAGGGTTTTCTCTAGTGGAGGAATTCGTGGCCTTTGTTCTTACTTTTTAAGATTTATAATTTTCAAGTTTTCAACTTATTTTACCGGTAGAGTTTTTAAAGTTTATTTTAAACATATAGATATATTTGGAAATTCAGACTCTCTTGGGATTCCTACAGTAATACATAATGACACATTTGCAATACTCATGATGATACTAAGGAGGTTTCTGATTCAGATAAAATACATGCATCCCTAAGATCTCACGGCCAGGCAGTAGGAGGGATAGAACTCCCACCAGATTCTACCAAAATCTCTGGTTTAACATTTTAAATCTGGTTTGATTATTCTGAACTGTCTATGTAAAAGGAAAAGTATACATTTATGTATTAAAATTTCAGGTGGACACAACATCTTAATTTCACAAAGTAACATGAATGTGGAATCCATAAATAATATACAACTTTAAAAAACTATCAATTTATGAATATGTAATTTTGCTATAACACAAAATCACTAACCACATCCTTGAAATATATGTACATATGTGTGTGCATGTGTGTCTGTGTATTGCATCTTGGTATACATACATATGTATATAATTTGTGGCTGAGTGGCTAAGCTCTATTTAATAATAACATTAAAAAGATTTACAACAGTGGTAGCAACACAACCAACCAATATTTATGGCTATTTATTAGGTAACCAGGTCTCTTCCAACAGCTTTGAATAACTTATGACAATTATTTATCATATTAAACCATTATATATCTATTATTTAGATTAAGAAAATGAAGTTTATAGAAGTTCAACAACTTCTCCAAGGTCACAGAGCTATTGGGTGTCAAAGTCAAGATTCCAATCTTCTTGTTATCTCAGAATTTGCAATTTTAATAAGTTAGGTTTAATTTGTGTTTGTCTGACAAAATTGTAATAGTAAAAGCAATTACACAATTAAAAATGTGAAAAGCCTGCAATTTATTCACACTCTTTATATCTATGTCTATGTCTACATCTATGCCTGTATCAACTATATTTCCATGTCTATCTATATTGATTATCTATCACTATGTATATGTATAGGTAGTGATAGATGATGAAGCTTTATTTTTTGAATGTAATAAAATAGCCTTTACCACTTAGTGCAGTGATATTTGTAGAATATATAAAATTTAAAGAAAAAAGTAGTATTATGCTATGCTGGAAGTTCTTGGAAAAATAAGACGTGAAAAAAATGAATATATTTCTAGAAGTGTAATAATTCTTAATTTTTTTAAACTACACATCAAAGTAGGCATCTATTTCAGGACGTAATTAACATTAATCCAACTTTTAGACAAACTGTTTGACAAATTTTACTTTAATTGATGTTTTGACAGTGAAGTTTTATTGGAAAGTGCTGGCAAGCTCATATCCAAACAACCTTCACTATAAAGAAGAGGTTCTGGAAATATGATGAGAATTTATTACAGTCTTCAGCATTTACTCAAAGAGATATACTGAACAACGAAACCAAAAGAAATAAGACCATTTATCACCTTCTCACTAAAGGACCTAAGCTCTTATGTCCATTAATACTGTTACATTCTGCCACCAGTCAATGAGAGAGTGTCCCTGAAAAATTCTTGCAAAAGTGTTAAGTTATAAATATGTCTATAGCAAAGGCATTGCCTGGATTCTGCGTGAACTTGATCCAATACCACTTTACTTTTTCATGAAAAAATTAAACATTATCATGATTGTTATCTAGCCATTGAACTGCTTTATCTCTGTGAGTTGAAGAATTAATAATGCATGTTTTATATCATATCATACATATAAATGTGTATGCATATAAAGAAGTGGAGCCTCTTGAATCTTCTAGGCTCTGAAATAATAATTACATCACAGTCTTCACATCAGGTTGGAAGAAGAGTTTAAGGTATGTGTCGGGTATGTCTTGGTGAGAAGTACCTTTTCCACCAGGTGTATGCATGTACAATGAGAATTAATTACCTTTTGGTATAATTGTTTGCATGACCGAATACTATCTGGTCTTTTTAATTTTGTTGACAGGCACAACAACTAGCCAAAATAAACAAACATCTGGAAAAGTTCCTACAAAATTCCTTAAAATTCTCAGTCCATTGATTCTAAATCCCAAGGCATGGCAGAGAACATTTCATAAAATTGTTTGGGTTTTATACAGTGAGGTTTCCAACAACCCTATGGGAATGGAGGCAGTGTCCAGTCCATCCTCTTGATTAACTCAACTAATTCTATATTATAAGGTTTGTCACTTGCAAAACCCTCTGTGATATATCAATACCTGTATTAAATTTCTCTCTTTTGGGCTACAAGCAATGAAACCCAACTCAAAATATGCAGCCAACATTGGGGCACCTAGATATATAAAGCAAATGTTATTAAGCTAAAGAGGGAGATAAGCCCCAGTACAATAATAGCTGGAGACTTCCATCCTCAACTTTTAGCACTGAACAGATCTTCCCGACAAAAAATCAGGAAACATCAGACTTAATCTACACAATAGACCAAATGGATCTAACAGATATGTACAGATCACTTAATCCAACAACTACAGAAAACATATTCTTTTCCTCAGCACATGATAATTCTCAAAGATAGACCATATATTTATTCTGTCTCAAAACAAGTCATTCTGATTGGTATGAGACGGTATCTCATTGTAGTTTTGATTTGCATTTCTCTATTGATCAGTGATATTGAGCTTTTTTTCATATGGTTATTGGCCGCATGTACGTCTTCTTTTGAAAAGTGTCTGTTCATGCCCTTTGCCTGCTTTTTAAGGGGTTGTGTGCTTTTTTTTTTTTTTTTTGGAAATTTCTTTAAGTGCCTTAAAGATGCTGAATATTAGACCTTTGTCAGATGCACAGTTTGCAAATTTTTTCTCCCAACGTGTAAGTTATCTGTTTACTCTGTTGACAGTTTCTTTTGCTGTGCAGAGGCTCTTTAGTTTAATTAGATCCCATTCATCAATTTTTGCTTTTGGTGCAATGACTTTTGGTGTCTTCATCATGAAATCTTTGGCATTCCTATGCCAAGAATGGTAATCCCTAGGTTGTCTTCCAGGGTTTCTATAGTTTTTGGTTTTACATTTAAGTCTTTAATCCAGCTCTCTATTCTGTTCCATTTCAATGAAATGGAACAACCCATAGGGTTGTTGGAAACCTCACTGTATAAAACACAAACAATTTTCAATGAAATGGAGCAGAATAGAGAACACAGAAATAAGGCTACACACCTATAACAATCTGAAAAAATTGACAAAAAGAAGCAATGGGAATAGGACTCCCTATTTAATAAATGATGTGAGATAACTGGCAAGTCATATGCAGAAGATTGAAACTGGATCCTTTCCTTACACCATATACAAAACTCAACTCAAGATGTATTAAAGACTGAAATTTAAAAGCCAAAACTATACAAACCCTGGAAGACAATCCAGGCAATACCATTATTGGCATAGGAATGGACAAAGATTTCATGATGCAGACACCAAACGCCATCTCAACTAAAGCAAAAACTGACAGATGGGATCTAATTAAACTAAAGAGCTTCTGCACAGCAAACGAAACTATCAACAGACAAGAGTACAAGTAAACAGATGCACTTGATGTGCATCTGATGCATTTGATGTGTAGTTTAAGATGCACAAGTAAACAGACAACCTACACAATGGAGAAAAAATTTGCAAACTATGCATCTGACGAAGACCTAATATTCAGCATGTATAAGGAACTGAAACAAATTTACAAGGAAAAAGCAAACAACCCCTTAAAAAGTAGGCAAAGGGCATGAACAGACACTTTTTAAAAGAAGATGTACATGCGATCAATAATCATATAAGAAAAGCTCAACATTACTGACCAACAGAGAAATGCAAATCAAAACCACAATGAGATACCATCTCACACTGGTCGGAATGACTATTAATAAAATGTCAAAAAATAGCAGGTACTGCCAAGACTGAGAGAAAAGGAAATGCTTTTGGTTTTACAAAAAGCAGTTTTTTTTTTGTAATGAATAAGGTAAAGCAAAGATAGCTAATATCAACTGTCGTGGGAATCTAAGTTCGTTCAACCACTGTGAAAAACCGTGTGGCAATTCCTCAGAGACCTAAAAACAGAACTACCATTCAACCCAGAAATCATATTACTGGGTATATGCCTGAGGGAATATACATTATTCTATCATAAAAACACATGTACAGTATGTTCACAGCAGCACTAGTCACAACAGCAAAGACAAGGACTCAACCTAAATGCTCATCAACAGTAGACTGTATGAACAAAACGTGGAACATATACACCGTGGAATACTATGCAGCCATAAAAAAGAATGAGAACATTTCTTTTGCAGGAGCATGAATGGAGCTGGAGGCCATTTTCCTGCAAACTAATGCAGGAACAGAAAAGCAAGCACGTCATGTTCTCTCTTGTAAGTGGGAGCTAAAAGATGAGAACACATGAACACATAGAGGGAACAAGACACTGGCACCTGCCAGAGGGTGAAAGGTGGGAGGAGGAAGAGGATCAGAAAAAATAACGATTGCCTTCTAGGTTTAGTACATAAGTGATGAAATAATCTGTACAACAAACCCCTGTCACATGAGTTTACTTATATAACAAATCTGTACACGTACCCCTGAACTTAAAATAATAGTGAAAAAAAGAAAAAGAAAACAATTTGAAAGTACAGAAAATGTTCACAAAGGAAATAACAAATTTTAATCAATAAATTGTTGATTAAAGATATTTAAGCATGATTTAAATGTAATTTCCATTGTGTAGTGAGCATAAAACAACACTTTTCAAAAAATCTATATGAAAATTCTATTACATTAAGTTGTTATTAAATTAAAGAAGCATTTGTATAACTTTTTGTGTTCAGTGCAATTGTATTGAAATGTAAACATTGAAAAGAATCACTGAATTTCACATTACTCCATTGGCTCTTGATTAAAAATTTAGTTATGATGACTTATCTTCAAATCTTCAATTCTGTAGTCCTGCTGTTAGGTATCCTTTTGAAATGCTTGAACTAAATGTATAAACTTGCATGCCCAGAAAGAAGTAACTCAAAATTAGATTAGGCTAAATAGAAAATGTAGAAAGTAAGATTCTCTCTTTATTCTTCATTCTTTCCAAAAGTATGCATTTTATAAAAAATTATTTCTATGCAGAAAAGATGGTATACAAGACTTTGTTGATATTAGCTATCTTTGCTTTACCTTATTCTTTCATGTACTCTTTCATTAGTCAGACTTCTAGTATGTAAACTATGTAAACAACACATTACTAAAACTTCATTAGACACAGATTCTCATTCACTACCTGTTGCTTTGTCATAAGAGACTAAAAATGATAGTTAGTAAAAATACAAGAGTTCTCAAAATTTGGGAATTTTTTCAAACTCAAAACACAAACTCTATGAATTGATGTAAGACAAAATGCTTTGCACACAGTCGGTTCTGGGTCAGGGTATGGTTCAGTGTTTATTGGAAAAAAAAAGTTGTGACATATTAAATGACCCTACCAATATTCCCTACTCCAAAGAACAATATGTCGAAGACTTTTAAATTAAAGACATCTTGGCTGTCAGGTTCAGCCTTTCTCTCCTAATTATATGAAGAAATCTTTGAATGGGCAACCTGCTTTTCTGCTCCTTAAACATGAAAGGTCTTTCTGAGAGATACATGAAGCAGGCAGTTAAGCAGGCAAGTACAGAAAATTCCTTAGTAGTGAGATAAAATTACAACACTCACAAATCAAATTTTTCCTAATCAAATTTAATGGAAGTGCCAGCATTGGGAATGTTTACTTTATAAATCAGTGTAGGGACTTGAAAAAAAAGATAGATTCACACCTAATTTTCAAGTTTTTTTACTTAATTAGTTTTAACATCAAAGCCAATAAACACAGGTATATTCTTATGTTCTTCAGGAAAGAAAATTAGGAGGAATGTATAAACTTAATCCTTTCCCTGATACCTGCTACTTTCCCTTAAATATCATAGAAAGAACAACTGGGAGAAATTCAATGATTGTCTTCAGAGACACTGGAGTATGCTACTAATTAACTTACCTTCAAGGTCCTGAGGTCCTGTGGTACCCACTTTTCCAAAGAGAAAAAAAGAGGGCGTTAAAGGTCGTACAAGATTTTATAGTACAAACTCCACACAAGTAGAAGATTTTTTTTTTTAGAATTATTTTACAACTAATATAGAGTGACTAATATTAACCTATCTATACAGATTTATAGGGGTCTAACTATTGAATTCACCAAGAGTTCTTAATCAAATTGAAAAGAAAACATTAACCTTATAAATTGTGATGTAGGTTTTAGAAGATAGAAAATTTCATTTTCTATTTTAAATGGAACTTATCTGCAAAAGCACCGAATTTGTGGATGGAGTCAACACTGACAGAGAAGAACCAAGAAAGGCACCCAGTTCTGTTCCTCTCTGCTAGATTTACATCTGATCTTTTTTTTTTTTTTTTTGGTGGACTGCAGGATGGCAAAGGAGCCATACATTCTCATTTTTCTAAAGTAATTTGCTGAGATTTTAAAGAAGAACAGGTTAGGATTTTTTTTTTTTCAGTTGCAAATAACAGAACACTGGACTTGAAATTGCTTACAAAATAAAAGCAATTTATTGACCCACACAACTGAGGTAAGTGAATTCCAATTCTAGATGGAAAAATAAAGTATGAATGGGCACGGTTTTAATAGTAAAGACTAAATTAAATTGCATGTTAAGGAGAAAATACGTATGTTAATTTTTATAAATTTTAGGTGGAAAAATCCTCTGTATATGACACAAAAGAACCAACATTTATTATTTATGTATTTCATGCATATAAATTAATACTACTACAGATTAAACACACATACACATCATGAGTAACATCCAAATGTGTATATGTATATAAATGTAGTCTGTGTACACATAAATAATACACATATATATATACAAACACATATGCAAACAAGTCAAAAATCTGTATTAAACATATAACTTTTATAAATATGTTGTAAAACAGACAATCTAAAAAGTATTCACAGTGTATATAACCAAAAGAAACCCCAAAGGCTGATTATCTTATAAAGAAAATATATTTATAAGGAACTAACCTTCAATTAAATAAATGGAATATTTTATTTTTTCAAATGACAGATTATCTAATAACATTTGACAATATCTGCCACTGCAATGGTAAGGATAAGAGTATATTAACATATATCATGCATAGCATTCCTTTCATATTAAACATTAAGTTGACATACATTTTAATTAAAAATTGTGGTTTTTAATTGATCTACAGACTTAAAACTAGCAATAATAATTATTGCATTATCTGTTAAAAAATTAAAAGGATAATTTTATATGCTTATATTAAGATAAGTCATAATTTTTTTAGGTCACACCTGTTTGAAAAATATCTTCCAAATCATATGGTTGAAACCTAGGACCTTTGGTTATCTTTTTAATACATCAATGCAAAAGTATCAGGGAATAACTGGAACTTTTTCCATGGTTATATTAAAAAAGTAAATTTCTTAGAGTCAGAAAAATTATTTTTAACCTTATTCTTTCCTTATTGTGTTTTTTTCCAATAAAGATATATTATCTTTTCAATCTTTAAAACATGCAACTATTTGTAATCAAAATACACACAGTAATTATAAGTTATACAAAATGTATTTTTAATGGCCAAGTTAGCAAATATATATAGTTCTTTATCTTCTTAGCGATTATGCACTAAAATTGGAGATAAAATATTATTAAATGGGCTACCTAATTATTCTAATATATGACAATATTATTATCTAAAATAAATTATTTCACATGTAGCAGGTGTTTCTAGTGGCCGGTGGCACATTCTGCCTTGGCTCACCTTTGATTTCAGCTGCAGGTTTGTGGATGACACTGAGCATGCTAACTTGCACCCCATAGCAGAAACCTGCTGCATTATATATTTCTGCTTTTCTGCTTCAGGCCTTTCTTCAAAGTCACAGCAACAACACACATGCAACCTAGGATTGTGGGCTAGATAATGTCCTATGAACAATCCTCAACCAATATGTGACAGCGCTGGGAAATAAATGTCCCAGTCTCTTTTCCTTCCCCTATTTTCTTAAGAGGCATTTCATAGTTTCTTAAAGGGACCCCAGCATAACTAAGAGCCAGTGCCACAGAATCACCTAAATAACCCACCATTTTCTGGGTTTTCATACTTCTCTGTCTCACTCCCTTCCTTGATTTTTATTTCCTGTGATAGCCTTCCAAATACATAAACTTGATTCAAGACCTTATCAATGTTTCTGCTTTTGGCTAAATTCAACCTAAGGTACTTAGCAGTAGAAATAAACTCAAATAACAAATTCTTGTTCACTCCTCAGACTATGCCAACTGCAACTCCATTGCTGTTGATATGTGGGTTACTGATAACACTTCACATGTTGCAGGATCACAACTACTAAGAATATCAACTTCAGCGGATTAGGATTAACTTCAAGTAGAGGAGAAACCTTTGGGCTAAGCAGTAACTCTTAATTCTGTGATCTCCAGAATTCCATATCAACGTTAAAATTGTGAAATTGCTGGCTTTGCAAAAAAAAAAAAAAATGACCAGTTCACCTCAGGCAATTATCACCTGAGAGTTCACTGAAAATCTTCATGCTGGCAATTTAAAAAGTCTTTATCTTCTAAGACAATAGGACAAATAGTGTTAGAAATTAGGCCCAGGACTAATCATAACAATAGCAAAAGTGAGCAGAGACTAAATATTTTTGAGATGTCTTCTATTTTAGAGTCAGGGCACTGATAGGGAAGAGATGAATCCTACTATTCAGTACAGGATATCTGCATGAGTACATTGGATAATCTTACGGCCCTCAATTCTGAAATTTCTGTTTGAGCAGAAATAGCCCTCTTTTTGCAAGCAGAAGTAGCCTTTCCTGGCCTGGAGACAGTACAAACACCTCAGTAAGGCCAATATCCCTTGGTGATTTTTTTTTTTTAAATGTCTTATGCAGCTTATCTTCACTGCATCCAGACTAATCACTGTGGCCAGGCCTCAGTATAAACTGCAAGAGAAGTCTGTACCCCTGCTCCCAAAGAAAATTGCATATTCCCTGAAAGAGCTGCTAGATCAAGATAACTAAGAAGGATGGAAAACATGTGAGGGTATATTCTAAGTATGCTGAACTAGAATCGACAGATCATATGGCTATATAAGAACAAGTTAATTGACAAGAAGTCATGAGAGCACTTCCCTAGTCTCGAGATTTAATATTCTATCAATAATACATATAGTGTTCTGGGATGTCAGGACTCTTACAATTTGACCACAAATTTTTGAATTTTCAATTGGTGACCATTTTCTCAGTTCTCATATGCTTAACTAACATAGATATATTAAGCAACTAACATAAACCACATGTAGTTCCCTGATGTGAGAGAGTATTGTCATGAAAAGAAATTACAAAACATTTCATATTCTGAGGTCAATTTCAACAATGACTGAAAGCTTGAAGGCATGATGATCTCCATCATATTCTCTTTCAAAAATCAAATAGATCAAGCTAAATGACACGGAATACACTAAACTTAACCAATTAGTTAACTTTAAATCTCAGCATACTTGCCAGTTAAGGGATTTTTTCCTAGCACTGATCAACACAGCATCTGGCACTCAATATGCAGCAATTGGTCTGACAAGTGTATTATTTTCAGTCCTCTTCAGTAGAAAGATCAAAAACAATGAAAGAACAACAGGACACTTTATTCTTTTCCCTAAGGCTATGTTAATTTTCCTTCTGTCGGTTACTATACAGTCTACAGGAAACATGATCATCTAGATCAAGAATTGGCAAGCTGCAGTTCATGGGTCAAATCTGGCCTGTATTTTCATGCCTGTGAGCTAAGAATGATTTTTTAGATTTCAAAGGATCATAAAAATAAAACAAAACAAAAATATGGTAGGAATATTTATTTCTTGCAAAACTTAAATATTTACTTTCTTGTCCATTACAGACAAAATCTGTCAACTTCCAATGTAGACTCTAGTAGAATATCTCTCTTACCTAATGATGTAATAAAGAAACACATGTAATTTTCTCTCTATTAGCCAGTATTCTAAAATTTTTAAACATATTAATTCATTGAACCCTTACAACAATCTATTATAATGAATTTTATTATCCTTTTTACAGATAATGTATTTTAAAAGAATTATTAGCCTTATTATATGACTTACCAGGGTCATAAGTATTAGAGCTAGGCTTCAAACCTAGGCATGTGCTCTTTCATTTATCCTCCTTATATTATTGAAAACACTTATTAGAGCCCCATAAGCTAAGAAGAAATTAAATCTTTCCCAGACAAACAATCACTAAGAAAATGTTTTACCACTAGACCAACTTGCCGAAGAGATGCTTAAGGGGGTTCTAAACATGAAAATGAAAGGACAGTATTTGCTAACACACACACACACACAATACATAAGGACATAGCGCAAAGACTCTGTAAAGGAACTACACAATTGAGACTATAAAGCAACCAGGTAACAACAATATGAAAGGAAAAAAGAAAATGTACATATCAATCTTAACCTTGAATGTAACAGGTCTAAACGCTCCACTTAAAAGACACACAATAGCACATTTTGTATGTGTGTATATATGTATAATATATTATATTAGATATATAATATATATCTAATATATATATTTTTATATATATATAAAAGACCCAAACTTAAGCTGCCTTCAAGAGGTCCATCACAAATGTAATGACACCCATTGGCTCAAAGTAAAGAGGGGGGGAAAAAGTATCATGAAAGTAGAAAACTAAAAAGAGCACGTGTTGCTATTCTTCTGTCAGATAAAACAGACTTTAAACCAACAATAGTAAAAAGGGACACATAGAGGAATTACATAATGATAAAAGGTTCAATTCAACAAGAAGACTGAACTATCCTAAACATATAGACATCCAACATTGGAGTACTCAAATTCATATAACGATTAATTCCAGACATATGAAAGGACTTAGACACCCATGTAACAATAGTAGAGGATTTCAATGCCCCATTGAGAGCATTAGAAAAATCAACAAGTCAGAAAACAGTCTAATAAATTCTGGGCTTAAATTAGATGCTTGACCAATTGGACCTAACAGACATCTACTCTATCCAGCAACCACAGTATATACATTCTTCTTATCTGCAAATGAAATATACTCTAAGAGCGAACACATGCTCCATCATAAAGCAAGTCTCAATACATTCAAAAAAATTGAAATCATACCAGGCATACTCACAGGCAACAGTAGAATAAAAGCAAAAATCAATACCAAGAAGCTCTCTCAAAACGACAAAATTACATAGGAACTAATCAGGTTACTCTTGAATGACTTTTGGGTAAACCACAAAATTAAGGCAGAAATGTAAAAAAAAAAACTTGTAACATATGAAAATAGAGACCAAACATATCAAAACTTCTGCAATGTGGCCAAAACAGTGAAAGTTTATAGTGGTACATATCTACATCAAGAAGATAAAAAGATCTCAAATTAACATTCTAACATCAAATCTAAAGAAACAAGTAAAACAAGAATGAGCTAATCCTAAATCTAGCATAATAAAAGAAAATACAAAAATAAAAGTAGAATGAAATGAAACTGAGACTCTCCTCCAAAAATATAAAGGACTACAGAATGAAAAATTGCTGTTTGAAAATATAAACAAGATCGATAGACCACTAGCTTTATTAACAAAAGAAAAAAATATCCAAATAAACACATTCAGAAATGACAATGAAGGCATTGCTATCAAGCCCACAGAAATATAAAAGATCCTTAGAGACTATTATGAACACGTCTTATGTGCACAAAGTAGAAAATCTGGAGGAAATAGACAATTCCTGAAAACACACAACCTTGCAAGTTTGAACTTGGAAGCATTTGAAACCCAAAACAGACCAATAACACATTCCGAAACTGAATCAGTAATAAAACCTTACCACGTACAAAAAGGTTTGGACCACATAGACTTACAGCCAAATTGTACAACGATGTACAAATAAGAGCTGTACCAATCCTAGCAAAATTATTTCAAAATATAGAGGAGAAAAGATTGCTTCCTAACTTATTCTACAAAACTAGTATTATCCTGATACTAAAATCTAGCAAAGACACAAAAAGAAACTACAGTCTGATATTTCTGATGAACCTAGACACAAAAATCTCCAGTAAAATACTAACAAACTGAATCCAGCAACATACCAAAGAGCTAATTCACTATAATTAACTAGGCTTTTTTCCTGGGATGCAAGGTTGGTACAATATGAGCAATTCAATAAATGTGATTCACCGCAGAAAAGGAATTAAAAAGAAAAACCATATGATCATCTCATTAGATGCAGAAAAGCATTTGACAAAACCCAACATCTATTCACAATTAAAAAAAAAGTCAACGCACTAGGCATCTTATTATTAAAAATAATAAGAGCCATCTGTGACAAACCCACAACCAACACACTGAATAGGCAAAAGCTGGAAATATTCCCCCTAAGAACTGGAACAAGACAAGGGTGTCCACTCTCACCACTCCTATTCAACATAGTACTGGAAGTCCCAGACAGAGCAATCAGGCAAGAGAAAGAAATAAATAGTATCCAAATAGGAAACTAGGAAATCAAATTATCTCTCTTTGGTGATGATATGATTCTTTCCCTAGCAAACCTTAAAGGCTCTGAGACATGATAACAAATTTAGTAAAGTGTCAAGATACAGAATCAACATACAAAAATTAGTAGCTTTCTGTACACCAATAACACTCAAGCTGAGAGGCAAATCAGGAATGCAATCCTGTTTACAATAGTCACACACACACACATACAAATACATAGAGATACATCTAATCAAGGAGATTAAAGACCTCTGTAAGGTGAACTACATAATATTGCTGAAAGAAATCAGAGATGACACCAACTAATGGAGAAACATTCTATGCTCATGGATTGAAAGAATCAATATTGTTAAAATGGCCATACTGCCCAAAATAATCTATAGATTCAATGCTATTCTTATGAATGACAAATGTCATTGCTCACAGAATTAGAAAAAGTATTACAAAATTCATATGAAACCAAAAAAGAGTCCAAACTGCAAAAGCGGTACTACCACAAAAAGCCCTGAACCACACAGATTTACAGCCAAAACAAAAAGAACAAGGCTAGAGTCATAACATTACCTGACTTCAAACTATTCTACAGAGTAACAATAACAAAAACAGTATGGTACTGGTAAAAAATATAGACACATACTCCAATGGAAAAGGACAGAAAACCCAGAAATAAAGCCCCACACCAACAACCAACTGATCTTTGACAAAATCAACAAAATAAGCCATGGGGAAACTCCCTATTCAATAGAGAGTTCTGTGAAAACTTGCTAGTTAGATGCAGAAGAATGAAACTGGACCCCTACATCTCAGTATATACAAAAACTAACTCAATAAGGATGTAAAACTTAAATGTAAGATCTCAAACTGTAAAAGCTCTAGGACAAAACCTAGGAAATACTAATCTGGACATCAGCCTAGGCAAATATTTATGACTAAATCCTCAAAAGCTATTGCATCCAAAATAAAAATTGCCAAGTGGGATCTAATTAAAATAAAGGCTTTTGTACAGCAAAAGAAAGTATCAACACCATAAACAGGTGACCCATAGAATGGGAGAAAAATATTTGTAAATCATGCATTTGACAAAGGACTAATATACAGAGTCTATAAGGAATTTAAACAAATCAATAAGAAAAAGAACCCCATTAAAAAGTGGGCAAAAGTTATGAACAGACACTTTTCAAAAGAAGATACATAAGCAGCAAAAAAAGGTCTAGAAGGATTCTATGATTTCATAATCCACAGAAAAATACTTGATATAAGTAAAACGCTTTACATTCATAAGAAACATTTGTGAATTCTGCCATTAACTAACAAAGGGGGTAGGGTTTCAGAAGCCATAGCTGTGTCTGACAGCAAAGGGTTTATTTAGATCGAATCTTCTTCATTAATTACGACTTGTTTTTCTTCCTTAATTTTCCCAGGGTATTACCCACAATGCAATTGCGTCTGTTTTCAATGATAATATCTTTTCTTTTAGGGAATTGTTTTTCTTAAGTGTAATAAATTTACTTTTACCAGAAAAAACAAAAATGCTCAACATCACTAATCATCAGAGACTTGCAAATTAAACCACAATGTGGTACCATCTTATACCAGTCAGAATGGCTACATTAAAACATCAAAAAATAACAGATGTTGTCAATCCTGAAGATAACAGAGAACACTTTTGCACAGTTGGTGGCAATGTATATTCATTAAGCTACTTTCGAAAGAAGTTTGGAGATTTCTCAGAGAACTAAAACTAGAACTACCATTCAACTGAGCAATCTCATGACTGTGTATACACACAAATGAAAATAAATCATTCTACAAAAACACAACTGCACTCGTATGTTTATCACAGCACTATTCACAATAGCAAAGACATGGAACCAACCTAGGTGCTCATGAGTGATGGATTTGATAAAGAAAACATGGTACATATACACCACGGAATACTACACAGCCATAAAGAAGAACAAAATCACTTTCTTTGCAGCAATGTCAATGCAGCTGGATAGGTTGGAGGTCATTGCCCTATGTGAATGAATGCCGAAACAGAAAACCAAATATTGCATATTCTTACTTATAAGTGGGAGTTAAATTCTGAGCACACCAATAAAGATAAAGATGGGAACAATTAACACTGGACTCTTCTAAACAAGCGATGCAGGGATCAGGGAAAGCATTGAAAAATATCCTATTGGGTACTATGTTTACTGTCTGAATGACTTGATCAATAGAAGCCCAAATGTCAGTACCACACAATATACCCATGTAATAAACCTGCACATGTGCCCCTTGAATCCAAAACAAAGATAAAAATTTAAAAAGTAAGAAATCTGGAACAGCAAATGCTGATACATCAGCAAAATCATATGTACATCAGCACTATTTATATTAACAAAGGAAAATCTGGAAAAATTTTTAACTATAAATAACTAGAGGGTGACTGGTTAAATAAATTATACTAAATTCATTAGGTAATATATACTATGATGTTATTAAACATATTTATAAAGATATGTTATAACATGGAAAATATTTTTAAAATTTTGATTAGAAAGAGAACAATACAAATAATTTTTAATATTAAAAATTTATTATTTGTTTAGCATACTTATGTTGAGGTGGAATGGATGAAACAAAGATATATCTGACAATTTGAGAGCAAATAGAATACGAAAACAGATTTAAAATAATTTAAAGAAATAAATGCAAACATAAAATTCTCAAATAAAGCAGTCTCATAGTAAATTTCTTGTCATATAAATATTTCTGACATGAAAACACCCATTAAAATTTATAAAACATGGGAATAAGTGAGGGAAAACAATTCTTATTACCTACCCAGCAATGACATAATCTGGGATCTTGTTTGGTGGGATGATTTAAACAAAAATTCACTTAATCTCTGTAGCTACATCTCTTTTACTTACTGTATAACAGACTAAGAGTAAATTCAATGTGTAAATCATAATTATGTGTAAATTAATACATTGCTATCTTAATGAAAAAAATCATTCTGTAAGCATGAATGTGAACCTCTTGGGTTTGCAGGCATAATTTGTATGGTAAGTTAATAATTAGTTTAAATATTTAATATCATTGCTAACTAGAAATCCTCGTCTTCTAAGTGGGAAAATATTCTCTAGAGCATTTTATTTCTCTAATCTGCCACGATTTTTTAAACCATACATGCTCTTCTGTTCGGAAGATATAATATGTCAAAAACCCCATTCAAACAACTGAGAATGAGATTTTAGAATGACATCGTTGTCATTCTAAGTTGTTTTTAATGAGGTTTTTGACATATTATGGTTTGCTATGCTTTTTTATAACAAACTGTGTTTATGTGTGTTGATTCTTTTTGCAGAAAGTTTCAATGTATAATTCCTGTCATTTATATTGAGTTTAATTTTGCAAGTGACTTTAGAAGTTTTTTTCTTTTGGAAATACACACATAATAAGCCTAACATAAATAAATACCAACATGTAAACTGACTTCTAATTTTGAAGAAAATGAAAGGGCCTGCCAGTGAAATATATTTGGAAGAATAGTAGATAAAGCAACTGATTACAAAACTGCCTAATTAGGACGTGTCTAATAAGTATGCAAGTCAGGCAGTGCTGAAACTCAGCAACTACTTGGTCATTTGATTCACGACAGTGCCATGTTTGAGAGCTAGAATATCTCTAGTTTTGCAGTGCTGCCATGAAAGCGAATCAGTTCCTCGCCACCCTCAGTTCCTTAATTCCCTCTTGCAAAGGTTTTTGTACATGTACTCGTTTTTATCACTCATATATGGCAAATAATTATTGACATATTACCTCCGATCTATTGTTTTATCTTCTCTAATTGACGGTAACTCCCAACTTTCCAAGATGCTTTAAGATAGAATGTAGTGCATTATATTATTTTTATTATCATTTACCTTTGAAAATGTTTTTTGGAGTCAGATGCCTCTAATATATTCAATAATCAAGCTCTTTGGAGAGTTTATTCTAAGACACACTGAAAGGAGAGGAATAGCAGAGCATGGTTATACATGAGGGAATATTTTTCATGAGCCATTGAGGAGAGTTCTGAAGAATGTTGCCAACTCCGAAGCATTATTTTTCTCGAAGGCAAGACCAAGAGTCTTCACAACAAACAAGCACAAAATGCCTTGGGGATAATTAAGATTTAATACGTGAGTACCCAGCCCTATCAAACTTCCTCTGCTCAAGTGTGTCATTGAAATTAGCAGAATCATCAAACTTCAAACCTGAGGGCCATTTAAGAGGCAGAGATTTAAACAGAGTATTTAGATGAGGGAGCACCAGTGGGCATTGATGTGCTAAACCACTGAAACATACTCATTATTCCAGGCTGGAAGGTAAGACTTAGAGGTAAGTCTAGGTTGATGAGATAAAAGTAACTGAGAAAAAATAAGTTTAGTGCTCATATCGACTACACTTATTTTATTTCATTTTATCCACAACTTAAGTGCCTGTTTATTCAACTGGAAGTTCTCTGTACGTGTGTTGATATTAGCTCTCTCTCTTATGTCTGCATTTACACCAGCATAAATAAACAAGTGTCTATCACTCAATAAACAATAGCAGCAGTTTTAAATTATTATTTTTATTTTATACTGTTTCTGTAAACAGCTTTAAAATTTCTTCACAATAAAACACAAAATGAACAAACAAAAGCATGAATTTGATTGCCTATAATTTTCCTGCAGACTTTTTAGTTGCATCAACTTGAGAACATTTCATTAACAGCAGTCAAATAAATCAGAATTTTAGATGTATAGTTTTCTGACATTGTAGAAAAAAGAACTAGGTATCAAGGACATGGCAACTTAATAAGCACAGTGTGAATATTATAAGGTAAATTTTTGGTTGCTACTTTATGTTATATTAAAAATGTGTTCTGTGTGATCATCATATAATGTTATATCTCAGTCCAGAGAAAATAATCTGGTTGTAGTCTTCTAATTTTTTCCCTCATAGCTTGGTCTTCCACTTTTCGTTATTGCAATGTTTAGGCTTGGCTGTTTAGAATCTGTTTTCCTTCCTTTCTGATATGTTGAAGCCTATTCCCTGACCTACAAACCTTACTAAATTGCACATATCTTTTAATCACAGACCTAACAATTTTGCTGACACACTATATTCTCAGGGGCATAAATTACCATTAGATGGTTTAAAGGAATAGCTTTCACTAGCAGTGTTTGCTTTCACATTTTTTTCAAATGCAAATTATAGATGGTTGATAAGTGTCACAGCAAAAACCCACATCATCAGCACGCGTTTTTAATGCTCTGTTTCAAAAGAGCCAGAGGAAAAAATGAGGAAGAAGAAAAAAAAGAAAAGCTAGTTCTACTTCTTTGTTGTCACTTATGTTCAAATAAGCAATTTGTGTTGTTTTAGATAATTGACATCCCTCCAGTATGAGACATTATAGGGGCATTATCCCAATTCTAGTATTTAATTCCACTTTGGGAGTTTAGAGGACTTTAAAATCGTTTCTTATAGATTAATAGTAGACAATTTCAGCCACCTCAATACGAATCGAGTCTCTCAAGTTTTGAAGTGCCGAAATGTGGGAGGTGAAGGGGCAGTGGCATCTCTAAAGTGGGCGCCAAGGCATAGCAAGATTGAACTTCCGATGTGGTTAATTAGTGTGCAGTGGAGGACAACCTTCTTTCTTGTCATGGCTTTATGTCTACCTTTGTAGCATGCGTACGAAGTCTAAGTACTGCGGTTTTTAGCCTGTTTAAAGATGATTAAGCACTTTATAAATTATTCCTTCCTCTTCTGGCTTTTCATTGCTCTCTTGGTTGTCTTTTTTTTTTTTTCTTAATCATTGTTTCATCCATTAGCAGTTGTGGAGTAAAATTTTAAAAGGAAATGGCTAATTAGCTAGATTTCCCCCAGAAAGGAGTTCTCCTAAGAGCTTCGGAGGAGAACGGACTCAAACTATTGGCTGCAATGAACTAAGTAGGCTTTACTTCTATGGGTGCCAGTGCTATTGAACACTACCACAATATATGCTAACTCTGAAAGTTTACAGAACTGGGATTAAATATTTATATGCTGACTATATTGCATTAGGGGCATTAATTCTAATCTCTTAAATATTTAAGTCACTGAAGTGTTTAGCATGAAGACACTTAGTTATGTTTTGTATTGCACTTTAGTGATACGAGATTTTCTTTGAAAAAGTGAGAAACGTTGGAGAAAATACTGTGCGAGTAAGTACATGGAGTATTTTGCATAGATAAATACGATGTTCATCTCTTCTTTCTACATATTACAATGTTTGAATTATAAAATTAGGAGCACTACCAGCACATACTACACTTTTAAATTATTTAATGTACTACTCATATGCACTAGAAAGAGGTATACTCTACAGACATATCCCATTGCTCACTTACTCAGACTCTTGTCCATGTACATGAACATACATGCGCACACACCATTTAGGTGGAGTACCTGTTTGGCATTTTTGAACAGTTCCAGTGTGTTTCTCCACATGTCAAAGGACATATATCCAGAAAATCAGTTTGATGCCTTTACTGGGACTCTTTATTGCACAGTGTTTGGATCATATCAGAAAGAAAATTGCTCTGCTATTATCTGGTTTTGACTTTAAATCCTTTTCTGTGGGATGTGAAAAAATCCTCAGTTCTCTCACATTGAAATTAGGATAGCAACGGCATCAGCATAATTTGAATTAAATGCCCTCATTTATAGAAGTATTCATTGTAGAGCATGGTATGAAATGACTTACAAATAAATACCTGTTTCCATTCCTGATTTAAGGCTAGTTATAAATAATATATGTTATCAATTAAGGGCATGAAAAGAAATGTGTTTGTGAATATATTACTGAATATTTGAATATTATTTTATGTAAAGTACTAATGCAAGATTAACATGCAGAAAATTTGTGTTCTACCTCCACCTGCCTCTTGGGACATTACTACACCAACCCTGCCCCAGACATAAGAGAGATCCTGTTTAGTGAACTAACTAACCAAATCTTATCCCTTCTGATAATTGATTGTACAATGGTTTACCATTGCTCTTAGAATAAAAGCTAATGCCCTAATGATTATAGGACTTTGTATGACCAGTCCTTGTCTAACTGACCAGCTTCGATGTGCACCAAACTCATTCCTGATTACTGCTGTCTGCCTTCACTAGACCTTTCTATTCTTTGAATATAGCATGTTTCTTGCTTTCATATTCAACTTTCCTTAATGAGTATTTCCCATTGTTGCCTGGTTACTGTTTAATCATTGCATACATTTTGCTGCTGTAAAAAAAATACCACAAAGTGGCCTATAAAAATACAAAGTCATTGTCTTAAAGTTCTGTAGGTCAAGAACCTTACATAGAGCTCACTGAGCTAAAACCAAGTCGTCGGCAGGTTGCATTCATTCCTGGAGGCCCTAAGGAAGAATCTGTTTCCTTACCTTCTCCAGCTTCTAGAAGCCCTTCACATTTCTTGCCTCATGGTCCCATTACTCCATCTTCAGAGCCAGCAGCAGCAGGTTAATTCCCTCTCATGCTTTAGAACTCTCCTCATTCTTCTTCCACCTTAAGTCTCTGACCCAACTGAGAAAGGTGCTCAGCTTTTAAGGATCTGTATGAGGATTCTAAGCCCACCAGAGAATTTTAGTTCTAATCCAGGAGAATCTTCCCATCTCAAGATAAGTACTTTTAATCTCATCTGGATAATCTGTTTTGCCATGTAAGGTAACATGTTCACAGTTACCAGAGATAAGGGCACAGAAATCTTTGGAAAAAGTTATTTTGCCTACCACACTCATTGGTCAAAACTGAGTATGAATAACAATTTATTATGATAACTTTCTTGCAAGGTGGGTAAGTCTCTGAATTATGAACTTTCACAGTGCTCTCTTTTTTCTCCTCTTGCATTAATGCAATTCTAATTGAAGAATTATGTGTCTCCTTTATAATGAAATATAAATTTTAATAGGGGAAGACATTCATTTTATTTATTTTGCTATATATCTAGAGTCTCTCATATCATTGTATTCATTTTGGTGTCGAACAGTTTTCGTTTGTTTGTTTGTTTTTGTTGAGATGGAGTCTCACTGTTATCCAGGCTGGAGTGCAGTGGCATAATCTTGGCTCACTGCAACCTCCGCCTCCCAGGTTCAAACAATTCTCTTGCCTCAACCTCCCAAGTAGCTGGGATTACAGGTGTGCATCACCACACTAGGTACTTTTTGTATTTTTCGTAGAGAAGGGGGTTTCACCACCTTGGCCTGGCTGCTCTCGAACTCCCAACCTCAAGTGATCCACCTGCCTTGGCCTTCCATTATGCTGGGATTATGGGTGTGAGCCACTGCACCTGGCCCAAACAAATATTTTTAAAGTGACTGAAGGCATGTTTGAGTAATGAGAAACCAAGAATTATCATATATTATGAAGTAAATTTGAGTAATTGAAAGAACATGGGCTGGACATATAAGAGGTACTCATCTTTTTAGCACTCTCATTGATCAGGGCTTACGTATGACTGAATCACTTAAAATCCGTGAGTCTCATTTCCTAGTTTTTAAATTCCTTTTCTTTTCTTTTTTCTCTTTTTTTCATTTCACTACTTTCTCCCTTTCCTGTTTGTCTTTCTTCGTCCTTCCTTCCTTTCTTTTTTAATTGCTGAAATATCTTTTTTATAGGGCAATATTTTAAAAGGATATTTATTTGCTTGGGTATATAATTTTATATCCAACATTCTTTTTTTGCAGGGGGAGGGCATCCATTCCCTCAAGCATTTATCCTTTGAGGTACAAACAGTCCAATTATAGTCTTTATGTTATTTAAAAATATACAATTCAGTTATTATTACTATAGTCAACCTATTGTGCTATCAAATAGGTCTTACACATTTTGTATAACCGTTTTTTTTATACTCATTAACCATTTTTTCCTTCCTTTCTTTCTTTCTGTTTCATGTTTTCTTGCTTCCTTCCCTCCTTCTTTCCTTCTTTCGTTCTTAATGAGATAACTATTAATCAGAAAACCTACAATTACTTTTGCACCAACCTAATAGTTGGGTTGATAATCTCCAAGTTTCCTACTAATTATACCATTCAATATTTTTATTTTATTAATTACATTAAAAATTAAAACCTCTATCAAGTGTGCAGTAGTTGCAGAAACTTTTAAACAAATGATGAAATTGGTGTGAAATAATCTATTGTAAAATAATTTTCACTCAAGGATGCTTTTGCATGCTTTTCACATACAAGTGTTCACTGTGTGTTTTTTATCCTATCTTATTCCTGAAACAAAACAGAAAGATTCACATTACTTACTCATTCCTAGTAACTTTATTTTGATGTATATATTCAGGGAGAAGTTTCCAATGGTATCAAATAATAGTAACTTTAATAAAAATACAGTTTGATATCTACCATGTAGTTAGCACTGTCATTACAATCTACCAGAGAACAGAACAATGCTTCCTTATTTTACCCTTAGTATGCTGCCTGTGTATTGATTAACTTTGTCATATTAAATAATAAGTATTTCCGAAATAAACTTGAAAACTCAATTTATCTCAATATATATTGAGTGCCTTCTATATGATAAAACTATTTTGGTTTTAGACCTCCAAATCCAGCGGAATTGATGCTGAAAGTACAGTATCTACCAGTTGCTGAGACACAAGGCTCTGCTACTCAGAACATTTCACGGTAGTGCTGAGCATAGGTTGAACAGGCCTTGCTGTGAAGTGCATGATCTCTAGTTGCTTGGTCGTAAGGAGATTCAGACAGGTCAGTTTTGTTAAGGTAATGGGGAGAAATTAAGAAGTTCACAACCCCAGCTATTTAGTAATTGGCATGGAAGTGGCTTAGTGTTTTTACAAGCAATACAGTTCTAACAGAATATCTCTGACCTTCAGTTTTCTCACATTAAAAAACCAAACATAGTGTGTATCTTGCTAAAGTAGTTCCAGAATCAAATAACATAATGAAAATTAAACATGCAGAATAGTTTTTTTTTTTACCATTGCTATTATCTTAATCTTTATATTTCAATCTTACATGAAAAGTCTACCTACAATGGTTTTTGTTGTAATTGGTAAATTAATTAGATTATCATGAAGCCTTAAACAACTGAAAATAATTCTGGGTTTATTTCTGGTTGTGTAATATAAAATGTCTAAGTGTTTTATCTCATATACAATATTTTTATTTATTTTTATAAACAATAGTTTTAGCATCTTGTAATTGTGTTTACTGTAAAATGCATGTTGACTTTTAGCTAATTTTCAGCAGTAGTTGAATGATCTCTGTATGGTATTTGGGTCTAAAAAAATTGGTGTGAGTAATATATTTGCCAGTTACCTCCTTTAAGATTCAACTTAGCTAGTACTAAGTAATGTAATAATGTTTCTCTAGATAATAATAATTAATAATTGCTGTGCCATGCATGAACTCTAGTTGCTTAGTAGTGGGGTGATTTAGGTAGGTCAATTTTGTTAGGTTAGTGAGTAGTAATTAAGATGCTCACCACCTCAGCTATTCACTAATTGGTATGGTATATGTTATGGTGTATGAATATATGAAAGTTATTAAAGTACATTAAATTGCAATTATTCACTTTGATTTTTGATAGTTTATAAGTCAACATGTAATAATATTGAAAACAAAGTAGTAATTTAGCCGTATAAATTATCATAACATTTTAAGGGGGAAGATCTTTAAATTGCGCAATATTTATATTTTAGGATAATATAGTAATATGAATTTCAAGGATTTAGCTGGATTACAGGATCATATTAGATTTGTACTGATATATAAAATTTAATCAATTACAGTGTATACATTTGAGAGAACTCAGTGTGTAAAACCTTCTGATTATTATACATCTTTTCATTTAATTTAAAGGTTGATGCAAAGATGATTGTGGTTTTTGCTGTTACTTTCATTGGCAAAATCCAAATTACTTTTGCATCAACTGAATATTATATTGTGCTGCTGATTTAATCTATTGTCTAGTATATATTTTCATAACTCCTTGAAACTTCACCTATGCAAATTTTTTTCCGTTATAAATAATATTTTTGTTGATTATTAAAACGTTAGACAAGACAGAAAAATGGAAGAAATAGATAAATGCACTTCTACCACTCGATTATGGTTACTGTTAACATTGTATATGTTAATTTCCAGTACTATAGTATAGACTATGTTAATAGTTACCTCATTGTGTGATCGTTATGAACTGAAAGTTGTGGTCCCCCTCCAATTCATATGTTGAATTCCTAACATTCGATGTGATGATTTAGAAGGTAGGAGTCTTGGGAAGTAATTAATGAGTTACTTAATGGGTTAAGACCCCCCCAGAGAGCTGCCTAGCCCCCTCTTCTGCTATCTGAGAACAATATATGAAAGGAAATGGGCCCTCATCATACATAAATCTGCCTGCACTTTGTAGAGAAATAGGTATTTGTTGTTTAAGCCACCCAGTTTGTGGTATTTTTTGTTAGAGCAGCCTTAATGAGCTAAGACAGTGATCAAACAGGTTATTTAACTTTGACTTTTAAAAATAATAAACAGTTGTTTTTGTTTTAACGAACATTAATCAGGTGTAGCACTTCAACATTTTTTGACTTACTAATTGTAATTTATATTATATGGATTGTCTGCTCATGTTTTTAGTCCTTTTATTTATAGGGGTTATAGTCAAACAAGCATTGTGAATTGGTTGTGTTATTCTGATAAAGATTCCAAACTTTCATTATCGTGATTAATTGTTAAAACATAGACTCATATTAGTGTGTAGGGTGGAGTAGCTGCACTTATTTTGCCAAAGAGTATAGCTACTAGTTCTTTTACCAACACTTCATCAGTTACAATATATTTACGAAAGTCATCCTGAATTCCTTGGCAGGAAAGGAGGTCAGTGACTATTGGTGGGCTCTGCATGGTTCTATTAATGGCTGTGCCTTCTAGAAGCTCCAGTCCCATTGAGCCATCTCTCCAATGTTGCAGCTCTCAATTAGGCTCCAACAATTATATTCCCTTTTCTTGTTCATCAGGCCCAAAGATGTTAATACTTTTCTATTTGCCAAGGCTTGAGGGTTTGTTCAGCATCCCTGGGGCTTCCCTTCTCAGCTCATTCTTGTTAATTAAAATGTGTTTTCAAACTTCATGCCTCAGTGTCCTACTGGAACTATAATGAATAAGATCTTACGGACTTTCTTATTTATTAACATGAGTCAACGTTAGCAAAATAAAAATCTTTTCCAATTGTATTTGCTAGCTACATCCACACTGCTATGTCCCACCCCTCACATTTTATTTGCCTTTAGGTTTTAGTAAAACTATTTTTATAAAACAGACTTTTGCTTCCTGAAATATAATTTTATCAAGAGAAACAGAAGACACATGTCTGAGTGACAAAATATGCATGTTAAAATAAGACAGAACAGGGGGCCAGGAGTCCTGTGGTTAATTACAGATCTGTTTCAGGTTGGTTTTTGGAACAGCAAAAAGTCATTCAAATTTTCTGCACTTCAATTTCCTGAACTATCAAATGAGGATACTTCTTTATTTCTGATATTGGCAAATTGTTTTCTGGATCCAGGAATAAATATTTGCTGATAGATGAGGCTCTACCCTTTCCTTGAAATCATTGTGCTATTTTTATTTGTTTACATTGCTTTCGTGTGTAGTGTCTTCTTTTGAGTAATGGATTATTGTACGAAAGTATAGAGTGTTTGAAAAAACCCTGAATTGTATGACAAGGTCCTTTGAGTTCTTAGGCAATATAATTTATATGTTGAAGCCCAGTATTTTGAAGTTTGCATGCTGAAGTCCAATCAGCTCATCATCAATATTTAGGAGCTTCTTTAAGTTAGCAAATATGAAATCTTCAGTGTAAACATTGATTTATTATCTTTCAGTCATGGCAATGTGTGGTTTCAAATACTTTTAGGTGTGCTCATTTCTTCTGTGATATAAACAGAAATAGGGTCCTAAAATAGTAAGTTATGATCTGTGCATCCACATATGAACTGAAATCCCTGATTTGATACAGCTACACTATAAAACTTCATTTTTCCTCTATAAATGCCTTTTTTTTTTTTTTTTTTTTTTGAGACAGAGTGTTGCTCTGTTGCCCAGGCTGGGGTGCAGTGGCCGGATCTCCGCTCACTGCAAGCTCCACCTCCCGGGTTCACGCCATTCTCCTGCCTCAGCCTCCCGTGTAGCTGGGACTACAGGCGCCGCCACCACGCCCGGCAAGGTTTTTTTTGTATTTTTTAGTAGAAACGGGGTTTCACCATGTTAGCCAGGATGGTCTCCATCTCCTGACCTCGTGATCCGCCCATCTCGGCCTCCCAAAGTGTTGGGATTACAGGCTTGAGCCACCGTGCCCAGCCAACCTCTATAAATTTCTGATGAAATAAAAGAGTAGGTACATTAGTGAAAGAACATTAATGAAGGCCTCACTAAACAGTCTTTACAATTGAAGACCAAACTGTTGTCCTGACTTAAATTCTTTATGAGTTTACAAAAAAGATACTGATCTCACTCAACTGAAATTTGGCAAAAGTCACTAAACTACCATCAATAAACTAAATTGTAATGAGCGTTTCTAGTTATTAGTAGGTGCTAGAAATTCTACCAAGTGTTATAAAGGCATTATTTATTTTTGAAAGATTATACTCTTTTCTTAAAGTCATATATTGTATCAAATATACAGTTTTCGACTGGACTCGAAAACTGGCCCCACTAGGATAGTACATTGGAGAGTCACCATCTGCTTATCTATATGTTTAATATTAAACCACTTTATAGCATTCCTCTATTAAAGTAAAAATAAAAAAAACTATAAGAGTAAAAATATGACAACGATTGGAGTTACAGTTTCAGAGTAGGTTCTCATTAACTGGCAGCAATTATTATTATCATTGTTATTTCTATTAGTAGTAATAGTATTGTCATTATTCCCTTAACAATTATGTTTTTCAATCTGGACAAAGGAATGAGAGAATTTAACAAACATATATATGCTATTATAATTTGTAGTTCTCTGAAGTTGCGGTTCCCAAGCCATCAGGCAGGCACAAAACAGAAAATGTAGTCAAGAGGATCTGAATGAATTTACGTGTTTTCTCCACAATTCTTTTTGTAAATGACAATTTACATCTAGTCTGCCAGTGATTAATAATCCTGTTGTTTCCGCAGAACTAGTAATGTGTTCCATTGTAGAAACCTTCTTAGGAATATTTCTTAAGCTATAGTTAATATTACATTCTAATTCTGTAGCTGAACTTTCAGAAAAATTGAATGGATTAATTAAAACTAAATAATTCATAACTCCAAAGTTTGTGATTATGAGAAGCTTTCTTAGGCAAAATCCAATGTTCTAATTCCATGAATGAAAAAGAAAACAGCTACCCAAGTTATTTTTAGGAACTTCAGCATAGTGATAAGAAAAATGCTAAACTGGATCCTTAATCAATATGATCCACTGTAAAATGACAAAACTGATATACCAGTGAATGTTATTTTTTTCTAGTCAGATAATTATTTGCTGAAGCGAATTTTGTCCAAACTAGAGTGGAAGAAATATTAGGTAGAAAACTAAGTCTAATTACATATTTAACTAATAAATGTAACTGAATAAAGATTTTTAAAAAATCATTACTGTTAGAATGGTAATTTGAGGTGGCTAAATAATAACATGTGAATTTAGAGAATACATATTATATGCACGTATTTATGAAGAAAAATCTATGCTTGGAAAATAAATGGCTAAATTAATTTACAAATTTCATATTATAATAAATTCAACAGTGGGAAGACCTAAATATATTAAGTTATTTAAACTATTTGATATTTATACTTGCTATATGAATTGCACATATTCAAATTTAAGGTCAAATAGAGTTAACTTAAAATGTATTTAAAACTTACTAGTTTATAAGTACCTATATTAGAGTGATATAAATTATATCACAGAGCATATTGTAATTTTCCTTATATGACTACAATTTTGACTTCTTTCCTTTCATTAGTAGCATGAAAAATTTTTACATTTAAAATTTAACATTTAAAGAAATATTTATTTATTCTGTAATTTTGATGAAATATAAGTAACTATTCAAATGTCAATTACTAGAGGTAAATTACATATACATAGGAAATTTAACTTTCTATGTTGCAAGAATAAGTTTATTAATCTTGGTTTTCTAGAATAATCTGAGATACTTTAGGAAGATGAAGTGAATAAGTTGTTTCTTCTTTACTAGAAATCCAATGGTTGACTCTTGATTATGTCTCTGAGAGCAGATGACTGTGTCACATTGAATGTTCTCAAGATGATGATATCAAAAGTGTTTTCCTGCATTATGCTTCTTTTCTAGTAAAAAGTGTAGATAGCACCTGAAGTTTAATGGAAGGTAAATTGAGTACTTCATTTCAAAAATAGTAATGAACCAATGACAATGATAATACACACTGACAGGAAACAATTCCACAAGAATTCCTCACTTCTACTCCACAAGGTGACTAGATTATTTAAAGTAATGAAAATCTAATTTGCAGAATTTCTGAAAAATCAACTTTTAAACTGTAAGAATAATTTGGTTTACAGTGTCCTAGATTACAGCATGTTTTACCAACATTTACTGAAAACGTTGAATGACACACATATTTGAAAATCGTAGACTTTTTTATGTACTGTACAAATCGCGTCATTGTCAACTTAGTGTTTACTTTTCCCAAGAAAAGTTTCCTACTGGAAGAAAGGAAACCATGGCCCCACAACCCTTTCTGTGTCTCACATTGGATAGTCAATATTTTTTCGCACAGGACAACCACCATAAGCAAATCAAATGATTGCCTATGACATTTCTCCCAAGTATTTACAGCCGATTTTTAAATGTAATTTTTAAATAAAAGCTTTTTCTGAAATTACTTAAAAAAGAATCAGTAGTGATTAAATTATACTTTAAGTTCTGGGATACATGTGCATAATGTGCAGGTTTGTTACATAGGTGTACATGTGCCATGGTGCTTTGCTGCACCCATCAACCCGTCATCTACATTAGGTATTTCTTCTAATGCTATCCCTCCCCTTGCCCCCAACCCCCTGACAGGGCCCAGTGTGTGATGTTCCCCTCCCTGTGTCCATGTGTTCTCATTGTTCAACTCCCGCTTATGAGTGAGAACATGTGGTGGTTGGTTTTCTCTTGGGATGGAACATTTTCAATTGCTCTGTATACCACTATCTCAATTAGACAATAAGATTTAATTAGAATACTCTTGAGCAAAAAGAGAGTTGCTTGCATGGCATCCTAAGAGGTCAAGATGAAGCAGGTGGACTAAAAACACTGCAGCATGTCAAGGAGGAGCAACACTTCGGTGACCACCCTACCTATAGAAAGTAAGCAAAAGAAGATAAATGCAATGAGAGTTTGACTGTAGTGGTTTCAATTCTGTTAATTAGGCTGCATTCATGCTTCCGCGAGGCAGCAATTATGCCACTCCATCCTTCTATAGCCCATTGTGCAAATGCTGCCGTGATGTTCCTGGTAGATATAAAGGAGTTCCATCTGAGCCAAATGCTGAGATTTCATTGCAACACTGTCCACTTAATGGTGGGACTCTTAAAATTTACATTTGTTTGCCTTACAAATAAAATATATTAGTAAAATTATTACTAGTATGTTTTGTTATTGTTGTTTTGAGAAAGGGTCTCACTCCTTCACTCAGGCTGGAGGGCAGTGATTCAATCATGTCTCACTGCCACCTCAATCTCCTGGGTTCAAGGGGTCCTCCCATCCCAGCCTCCCAAGTATCTGGGACTATAGGTGCATGTCACCAAGCCAGGGTAATTTTTGTATTTTTGTAATTTGTATTTTGTAATTTTGTATTTTTTTTAAAGAGGGTTTTTGCCCGTCCCGAATTCCTGGGTTCAAGCAATTCTCCCACTTCGACCTCCCAAA
This sequence comes from Chlorocebus sabaeus, assembly GCF_047675955.1. NCBI lineage: Eukaryota > Metazoa > Chordata > Mammalia > Primates > Cercopithecidae > Chlorocebus > Chlorocebus sabaeus. Next base: position 79,661,585 of record NC_132905.1, read on the forward strand.
GTGCTGGGATTACAGGCATGAGCCACCACGCCCGGTCTTTAAATATCAACTTTGTAATTTTCATAGGGTTTCTGCCAATGAGGCCTTATGTGCCTGGAATCACCTAGTGATCGTTTTAAACTTTTTATAAAATTAGAGACACACAATTTTTACATATAGTGCCACTTCTAACTTTGATCTTGATGTTATGTTTTATATTGGTGATGGATTCATATGCATTCATCTATAAGGAATCATAATCGTTTATATCTTACAAAAAGAAAAATAATGTTGCAAGTGGGAAAAAAAGTAAAGCAGTTAGGCATTGCTTAATGACGATGATATGTCTTGAGAAATCCATCCTTAGGGGATTTTGCAATTTTGTGAACATCACAGAGTATACTTACACAAGATTAGAAGGTATAGCCTACTACACACCTAGGCAATAGATTATAGCCTATTGCCCCCAAGCTACAGACCTATACAGCATGTTACTTTACTGAATATTGTAGGTAACTATAATCCTCTCTTTCTCTTCTCTCTCTCTCTCTCTCTCTCTCTCTCTCTCCATACATATCATATATATATGATGTGGTAAGGCCGGACATGTTGGCTCACACCTGTAATCCCAGCACTTTGGGAGGCCGAGGCAGGCGGATCATGAAGTCAGGCGATAGAGACCAGCCTGACTAACACAGTGAAACCCTGTCTCTACTAAAAATACAAAAATTAGCCAGGTGTGGTGGCGCACGACTGTATTCCCAACTACTCAGGAGATTGAGGCAGGATAATGGCTTGAACCCAGGAGGCGGAGGTTGCAGTGAGCCAAGATTGTGCCACTGCACTCCATCCTGGACAACAGAGGGAGACTGTGTTAAGAAAAGAAAAGAAAAGAAAAGAAAAGAAAAGAAAAGAAAAGAAAAGAGAAAAGAAAAGAAAAGAAAAGAGAGGAAGAAAAGGTACAGTAACAACACAACATAGAAGATGAAAAAACGGTAGCCTGTATAGGGCACTTACCATGAATGAAGCATGCAGGACTGGAAGTTACTTTGGATGAATCAGTGAGTGCGTGGTGAGTGAATGGGAAGGCCTAAGACATTACTATATACTACTCTAAACTTCATAAACACTGTACACTTAGGCTACACTAAATCATAAAATTTTTCTTTCTTCAATAAAAGATTTTCTTTTTTCAATAAGACATTAACCTTAGCTTACTGTAACATTTTACTTCATAAAAATTTTAATTTATTTAGCTTTTTGATTCTTGTAATAATACTTAGCTTAAAAATTAAACACATTGTACAGCTGCACAAAAATATTTTCTTTACATATTTATTCTATGGTTTTTTCTATGTTTTTCTTTACTTTTTAAAATTTTCAGTTAAAAACTAAGACACAAACACATATATCAGCCTAGGCCTATACAGGGTGATGATCATCGATATCACTGTATTCCATTTTCTTTTTTTTTTTTCTGAGCTGAAGTTTCACTCTTGTCGCCCAGGCTGGAGGGCAGTGGCGTGATATTGGCTCACTGCAACCTCTGCCTCCTGGGTTCAGGCGATTTTCCTGCTTCAGAATCCTCAGTAGCTGGGATTACTGGGATTACAGGTGCTTGCCACCACACCTGGCTAATTTTTTTTTTTTTTTTGGATTTTTAGTAGATACAGGGTTTCACCTTGTTGGCCAGGTTGATCTTGAACTCCTGACCTCAGGCAATCTGCCCACCTCACCCTCCCATAGTGGTGGGATTATAGGCGTGAGTCACTGCACCCAGCCTCCACTTTCACATCTTGTCCCACTGCGAGATCTTCAGGGGCAATAACAGGCATGGAAATGTCATCCTCTGACAATAATACTTTCTTCTGAGGCACTTCCTCAAGGACATGCCTGTAGTCATTTTATGGTCAACTTTTTTTAATAAGTAGAAGGAGTATACTGTAATACAACGATAGAAAATATAGTAAATATTTAAATACATAAATCAGCAACATAGTCATTTATTATTATGTATTGTACATAATTGTATTGCTACACGTTGATACGACTAGAAGTATCCTAGGTTGTTTTTACACCAGCATCACCACAAACATGTGAGTAATGCATTGTATGAGGACAGCATGGTAGTTACAATGTCACTAGGAGACGGGAATTTTTCACCTCCATTATAATCTGATGGTACCACCATCAGATACGTGTTGCCTTATTTACTAAAATGTTTTGACAGTCTCAGCCTGTATTATGTTACGTATGTTATATACATGCAACATACATAATATTCTTTTATGTCCTCTTTCAACAACTTAATGATGAACATTTGTCTTTAATGTCCATATGTGTGTATTCACACACAAACAGACACACATATATAAGTATATCTACCTATTCGTTTTAGTACAAAAAGCATATTATGTGAACTACATTACATTTGGTTTAGTTTTATAAAAAGTACTCTGTATCACTAAGTTATTCTAACATAGATTTAAAAAAAAAAAAAGCAGATTTGGATCATGTCATCCTAATTTTTAATTTATGTGATATCAAAGCCCATCCAAGCCTTATTTTTGATGCTTGGTTTTCCTTACTGTTGTCATCAATGAGAATGCAACCACAGTGAAAAGTATACTATCAGTCACCTCTGAATACTAGCCACTTGCTCAGTTTGACAACTTTTACAGAATTGTCAAGGCTACTTTGTCTCTTCCTGCCCTCTAGTAAGCTAACCATTTTTTCAACTCTAAATGTCTACCATTTAACCAAAACAACAGTAGCTAACAGCATAGGATTTATTTATTCTGCTGTTATTTGGACCAAAGATTTTAAATTCTCTGTAAAGTATACAGTTATCCCTCGATATCTGCAGAAGATTAGTTCCAGGGCCCCTGCAGACTCCAAAATCTGTGGGCGCTCAAGTCCCTTATATAAAATAGCACGGTGTTTACATATAAGCTACACACGTCATCCTTTATACTTGTGGAGTCTCACTCTGTCGCCCAGGCTGGAGTGCAGTGGGGAGATCTCCGCTCACTGCAAGCTCCGCCTCCCGGGTTGAAGCGATTCTCCCGCCTCAGCCTCCCGAGTAGCTGGGACTACAGGCACCGCCACCACGCCCGGCTAATTTTTTGCATTTTCGGTAGAGACGGGGTTTCACCGTGTTAGCCAGGGTGGTCTCAATCTCCTGACCTCATGATCCGTCCGCCTTGGCCTCCCAAAGTGCTGGGATTACGAGCGTGAGCCACCGTGCCCGGCCACCTTTATACTTTAAATCATCTCCAGATTACCTGTAATACCTAATGAAATGTAAATGCCATGGAAATAGTTGTTATATTGTAGTTTTTATTTGTATTGGCTTTTATCGTTGTGTTTATTTTTTCCTGAATATTTTCTAGCTGTGGTTGGTGGATACAGAAAGCCTATTGTAAATCTATTTTTGCTTTCTTTTTTTTTTCTTACCTGCTTTAAACACACAGAATTCACCCACTTTCTTTTCTTAAGGACCCAGAATAAATAAGCAAGGTGCCCTCTTGTTTGGTGAAGGAAAACAGCCTCTCTCCTTCTGCCTAAGATCTCAGAAAACTCTCTTAGGCTAATGAACATTGTCAGTACATGTCTTTTCAGGCTTTACTCTGGACTGTTGATTAAATACTTAAAAACACTTTACATCAGTTATTTTATTTTATTTTTTTTCCTCTCCTACCATGACTCAGGAACAGGCTCTGAATATCAGATTAGGCAGGAAGGCACTGACCTTTCAGAGTGTTTCTATTTTATAATGTGATTAACATAGTCCCCAGATTCCTGACTTATGTGGTCACGTAAAAGAATTTTGCTGATACATTAGAATAAAATTGGTAATTATAGATATACCTGAAAATAGACTCCACACTTCTATAGGCTCCTAAAATCAAAATGGTATGGAGTTGCATAGATAAAATGAGGCGAATAGGAAATTGCCCACTGCTTTTCTTTTTCTAGTCTTAGCTAGAGACATTTTGACATGAAGGAACAGCTATTAGCCTGAGGACTTTTGTGAAAATGAATGAACATGTTAAAAATGTGCAATAAATTATTATTAAAATCAGCCCAGCGCGGTAGCTCACGCCTATAATCCCAGCATTTTGGGAGGCCGAGGCAAGTGTATCGCCTGAGGTCAGGAGTTCGAGACCAGCCTGGCCAACAGGGCAAAATTCCGTTTTTATTAAAATATTGTTTTTTGTTATTATGGCAGGAATTTGTTTTAGAGAAAGATTACACATGTCCACTTAGTAACATGACAATTCAAACAAAGCTAGTATATATACAATGGCTGAAGTAGGAAATGATTTGGTTTCTCTCACAGATTCTACTACACATAGATAATGTTTCGAATTCCTTAATTTTATCATTTTTTAAAATAATTTGAAGAGGCGTATAGTTGGTTGTTTTGTCTTGGACTAAAGATTAGTATTTGACTCTATGACTTGACTTAGTATTATTGTTTGTAAGGATAGTAAAAAAATTATTGGTTAAAATGCAAAACAAAATCATTATGAGCAATTAAGATAGGCGTATTGTCTTGTTTTATAAGATGACCTTCTTTTACTTTTGGATTCTTTATTGACTTGGGAAGTAGTGAAACTTGTAAGAGTTCTACATGAAGCTGATAATGTAACTTGGTGATAACCGACCAAGTCAGTATCTTTTCCTCCATTTGTTAGCCTTCACTTGCTTTGTGCTTTTTCTGTTTTCATCTCTATTGTAAGTAATACGTAATTTCCTTCATGGGTAAAAAATATAACCAGGAGATATTTAATAACAATTCAATTTGGATGGGATGCCATGTTTGAAATACAAATCTTGGCTGGGCGCGGTGGCTCACGCCTGTAATCCCAGCACTTTGGGAGGCCGAGATGGGCGGATCACGAGGTCAGGAGATCGAGACCATCCTGGCTAACACGGTGAAACCCCGTCTCTACTAAAATACAAAAAAAAAATTAGCCGGGCATGGTGGCGGGCGCCTGTAGTCCCAGCTACCCAGGAGGCTGAGGCAGGAGAATGGCGTGAACCCAGCAGATGGAGCTTGCAGTGAGCCGAAATCGCGCCACTGCACTCCAGCCTGGGCAACAGAGTGAGACTCCGTCTCAAAAAACAAACAAACAAACAAACAAACAAAAACAAATCTCTAAACTGTCATTATAGTCTGGTTTCTTCAGAGAAACAGAAACGATTGGATAAGTACATAAATAGATGATAGATAGACAGATGATAGATATAGATAGACATATAGATATAGACATATATAGAAAGTTATTATAAGGAATTCGCTCGTGAATTAACTGGAAAGTTCGTTGTCTACAGTTGGCAAGCTGGAGACTCAGGAGAGTTCGTGGTGTAGTTGCAGTCTGAATCCAAGTCTGAAGGCAGAAGACTGATGTCCCAGTTTGAAACAGTAAGGCAGAGAGAAATAATTCTTTCTTACTCAGCCTTTTATTCTATCCACACCTTCAACAGATTAGATGAGGCCCATCCACATGGAGGAGGACAATCTACTTTCCTCAGTCTACTGATTTAAATGTTAATCTCACCCAGAAACATCCTCACAAACACATTCAGAGGTAATGTTTAACCAAACATCTGGGCAATCCCTTTCCCAGTCAAGCTGACACTTTAAAATTAATCATCATAGCAGCTCTCCAGTGTGAGTTTTAAATCACTAGTAGATTACTGTTTTCTGTACAATACAACCTGTAATTGCCTTGCCATCTTGTCAGGCCTTGTGAATTTGCCATTTTTTCAGGCACTTGAGTCCCTGCGAATTTGTCCACTTCTGATTTGATTAGGCAATCACTGTCATCTGACAATCTGAGTAAGTAACACTGCACTACGCTCTAAACATAACACAATTTATCCCACCATACATTATCCTCCAGACATATTGATCTTGAGCATTTTTTCATAACACTTGTAACATTCTCACTTTTAGATAACTTAAATATTTCATGTGCTTTTACACTAAAATGTAACCTTCCTAAAGGCAGAACTATTTGTCAGTATTTTTCTACCAACATATCTTGCTTTAATAGCAGGTACTTAATAAATAGCTTTAAATGTTTCATAAGGCCAAATTTCCCTCTAGAAATTGTTGCCAAGATTATGCCCCAATCAAAACTATCACCTATTAAATATGCACTTTCTTCTCATATTTACTGGACATTATTCACACATATTTCCCAAATTCCTGAGAGGCTCTACTTTTTATCATTCATGCACGCGCGCGCGCGCGCACACACACACACACACACACACACACAGCCATTCTCCCTTATCCATGGTTCCTCTTTTCATGGTTACGGTTAACTGAAGTCAAATCCTCTCTAAAAGTATTAAACGGAAAATTCCAGAAATAAAAAAAATACACATTTTAAATTGCAGCCTTTCTGAGTAGCATGAAGAAATCCCATGCCATCTCACTATGTCCTTCCCAGGACATGAATCATTCTTCTGTCTAGCATATTACGCTGTAGACACTACCTACTCTCTAATCACTTAGTAGCCATCTTGATTACCACATCAAAAAAGAATATTTACATAGTTTGGTGCTTTTTACCATTTCAGGCATTCATTGGGGGTCTTGGAACATATTCCTTGCAGATAAGGGACACTAGTGTACTTAGTTATGTATCAATTATGTGCCAAACACTTTGATAATTTCCAGGGATATAACATTATCTTAGGGACAAATTCACTAAAAGCATAGCCTGAGCCATCATTTGGTAAGGGAATAGTCTTAGGAAAGGAAAAATCTATAAGGGAGTAAAGAAAACATCCTAGGTAAGAGTATTGAATTGCATGGTGTCCCTCAAAAATTGATGTCTACCCAGAACCTCAGAGTATGGCCTTATATGGAAATACAGCCTTTGCAGATATAATTAGTTAAGATGATGTCACACTAGATTAGGGTGGGCCCTAAAATCAATACTTAGTGCACTTAATAAAAGGGAAGAAGAGACACAGAGCTATGCATAGGAGAGGTCATATGATAAGGGAGACAGATGTTGGAGTTATTCAGCTACAAACCAAGGGATACCAATGATTGCTGGAAGCCACCAGAAGCTAGGAAGCTTGAAAGGATTCTTCCCTAAAGCCTTCAAAGGAAGCATGAATCTAACGACAACTTGATTTCTAAATTTTACCCTGCAGAACTGTGAGAGAACAAATCCCTGCTGCTTTCAGTCACCTGGCCTGTGGTAATTTGTTATGGAAGCTCCAGGGATTTAATATAGCAGGGAATTGATCTAAGCAGAGAGATGGTTACAGCTGAAGTCAAGAATTCCAAGATTTGGCAGGTAAACAGCATCCGTATTCTTTTTCTTTTTCTTATTTATTTATTTATTTATTTATTTATTTATTTATAGTTATTAATGCCTTTTTATCCTACCTAAAGTTATAAGAACTTTTTCCTGTGTTTTCTTTCAGTAATATTTTAGAATTAGCTATTACATTTTACTTATGTGTAAGCTACTTTTTCAGAAAACGTTTTGTATAAGGTTTGTAATTTATACACACAGACAGACCAACACACACACACACATATTTATATATATTCCATCTGGTTTATCAGTTCTTTCAGCATGATATTTTGGAAAAACTATCCTTTTCTCATTGGATTATCCTGGTATCTTTATTAAAAAACAATTGGCCAAATCAACTCTGTACAAGTGTCTATGAAGATACAGATTTGCATATTTGCTAGGCAAAAACCAAGCAATGGAGCTGCTCAGTTGATAAGACTAATTTAGGGTACTGTATTTTCTTCCATTGACCTATAAACCCAAGGTCTCCTTACTTATGAAGGGAAACTTGTCGCTAATTTTAGTGAACTTTCAGGGTAGTGGTAGAGATAGAAAATTATCTGTTGAGTTAATTTAAAAGCCGAGTGAGAGTATCTGACTTTATTCAATAAATATATAAAATAACATATACTTTAGAATAGTTTAAGTCCACTTATCTTTGTTAACTCCTGAAATGAATTTTGTATTAACTATTCAAGCCAGGTAGTATAGATCCTTCAACAACTTTCTTTCTCAAAAATACTTTGTCTGCTTTGGCCTTTGCATTTTCACATAAATTTTATAGTTGTCCATTTCAATTAAAAAAGAAAAGTCTCCTAGGATTTTGATTGAAATTGCTTTGTATTCATACATGAAATTTACACAACTGAAATTTTAACAACAGTATTCTTCTAACCTAGAAAGCATATCTCTACTCTAATTTGTGTTCTTTTTAAATTTCCCCAGGGAAATTTGTACTTTTCAGTGTACAGATATTATGTATACTGTGCAAAATTTATTTGTAGTTATTCATATTTTATGCTATTAAAATTTTATATTTAGAAAATATTTTCATTTTAATTACTAGCTCATGGATATACAATTGTTCTTTGCATGGTAATCTTGTATCTTGCAAACTTAAATTTTAAATTTTACTAGATTGTTGCGTCAATTACTTAGCCTTTTCTACATATACAATAATGTTTGTAAAAAATATATGTTTTATTTCTTTTCGAATCTGTATGCCTGTATGTAGGATCTCCCACATAGAAGTGAATTAAAGTGGTAGTAAGTGTTCAGTCTTTCACGACTAGGAGGGTGTGGGCTGTATATAGGTTTCCCATTCTCAGGCTGAGGAATTTCTCTTCTATCTCTAGTTGCTGAAAGTTTTTATCAAGGTGTTGAATTTGTTAAATTACTCTTCAGTATAAGAATTTATTATGAGAAAATGAGATTTTAATGAACAACTGAATGCATTTTCTAATAACAATTGAACCAATGAATTCTTTGAATCCAAAATTCTTTATCCAGTCAGTCTACAAATAAATATTACACAGGCTGCTGAGACAAATTCTGAATGATGAAAGCAACAATGTTGATGATGATGATGATGAGGAGGTTGATTATTTAATTTTGAAATAATATAATTTAAGGAAAAGCTCCCCAACCACAACTAGGGAAGTAGACATAAAGACAACGCTAGGAATCTAAATGAGAGTGTCTAACTAGTGTGCAGCTCTTTTAGGGCATTACAAGTGAGATGAATCAGTACTAATTATGTTCTCTTTACATGCAACTCCACTGATAATACAAATTCCAGGCTGTTGGAACTGAACAGAACAAAGAGACCATTATTAATTAAATATTCAACACTGTGACCATTTGTTCCTCATCCACTCAGATATCGCAGCACACAGATTAAAAGGAAAATGTATTTTATTAGTGGATGAATTGGGAATAATTTTATGTTAGTTAATAGGTATATAAAAATCCTTTGCTATGTATAGTTGGAAAGCCTGTAAGCCTGAGAATCGCTGTGTAAGTTGTTATACCTTTGTTAACCTTTATATATGTTTAGTATAGTAAACATATATATTAAATACATATATGCTACATATATTTAAAATTATATAAAAGCAGTTGGCAAGGACTGCCATTTATTTAAATTGTTGTGGCCATATGAGTGTACAATGGAACAGATAATCTGGTTAAGACCAAAGTGAGACTTTCTCCTAGCTACTACACCAGTTTCTCAGCATACACCATCATTAGACTTTAATTCTGTTAGAAGAGTGGCCCCTTGACTCTTTCTCATAATTTAGAGAGCCTAAAAACAGAAGTAAAAATAGCTAATAATAAGACATACATTGCCTATGCAATTCCAACCTTTACTTTCGGCATACACAATTATGAGATCATAGAATTCTCTTCCCCAATAACACCATGACTATTTCCATTGCCTGTGCAAACATATTTTCTTTTTCTCTCCTCGACATCAGAATACATCAGTGTCCACATCAGGAGTCCAAATAGTGACCAAGGGACAGACACTTAGATGGATTTTTGACAAGCAGAATGAGATGTATACATATGCCCACACAAGACCCATTGTAGGAAAAGGAGAGTAAACTAAAAAAGGTTGATAGAACACAGGACTGGTTTGTTCCACAATACCTAGTTCTAGCCTAGAACACAAGAAAATATATGAAATCTAAGTTTACATCTGACCATCTCTGTCATTTTAAAAATACACTTGTGAAAGTGGAGGGAGGACAGAATGTATATTACTTAATAGATTGTTTAATACACATTTAAAATAATAGGCATGCATACAGACACACATTTTTATTCTTGACCTAGGACATCCAAATTTAAAGGGTGGGGCTACTGTTTTATTCCACTTCCATGTTAATGACCATATTTTTTAAAAGAACTATGTGCAATTGAAGTAGAGTAATAAAGGTTCAAGTGAACACCATTATATATTGAATTCCCTACTGAACTGATGTCTCTAAAAGAGGTTGGTAAGTCTTTGTTTAATGAATAAAAATATGTCGCTAGTGCATGGCCTGGGGTCATAAATTAAGAAGAGTGTACTAAATCTAAGTGCTTGGAAATATGTCAGAAAAAACACATATGCCATTGACAATGTGGTTGCAATAAAGTGTAAGTAAATTAAATTATTTTAATCCACACTGACTCAGCTGATTTACCTAATACTAATGCACCAAGTCTAGGAGACTACAGTTCAGTCCACTGGTATTATCACTTCTGTGACTTGATGGAATTAAATGCAAATGTGGTACTTTGAAGGCTTGAATTGTTTTCTCTAATTGATAGAGACACTAAATAGGATGCTTGCCCCCTGCTACTTCCTCCCCAGGGACCAAACAGAGAAGTCAAGTTAACACAGACTATTGTTAGTCTGTGGAAGCTGGAACACAGACTATTGTTAGTCTGTGGAAGCTGAAAGTTACTTAATGGTTACTACATTGGCTCTGCAAATTCCCTCCCATTCCTGCTGAGATGAGAGAGTACATTTCATTTGCAGTATCTTCAACTTACTTTCCTGGTTTGAAGTACCATTAAGAATCTTGTCAAGCTGCACATTTTTGAAATTTTGGCTCCCTGCACCAACTAGCACACCAAATGCAGATGCACATTACATTTTATAAACCCACATAGATATTTTAAAAATACCTGAATTCACAGCTCAACATTTTCTTCCTTGGCATGAATTCCAGGAAGTATTTCCGACAATTCTGACACTATAAATCAAAAATCCTGCAATTGTTCCTGGAAATACATCTTGTCTTACTCACTAAGGTTGTTTTCATTCTACTCCACAGGTAATGCTGATACTGACTGGCATCTGATTACAGAGTTGGCACAGAGATATGAGAGAATGAGGGGGATTTTTTTCTCACTCTGGCAAAGAAAATGGAAAGGAAGATGTTTTTCTAGGGGCATTAGGTCAGGGATTGGCAAACTTTTTCTACAAAAGTAAAAATAGTATGTTAGGCAAGTTCTTCTATGTTTTCTTTTGCACAATTCGTTAAAAAAAAAAGTACAATTCTTAGCTCAATGGCTACACAAAAAGAGGCTGTGGACCTATCTGGCCATGGACATTAGTTTACTAACTCCTGGTATTCAAACTTTCTGTAACCTTGGAGATACGTCCAAATCAATGGTGTAGGTGTCCCTCTTTCCCATTCCAAGCCATAACTTTCACTTTCAAGAATTTGTGAGATTCTAAATTCAGTCAATGAAGCTCTTCAACACACATAGTCCATCTCCAATTTTTGGTTTAGCTTGTCCTTACTGCTAAAAGCAATGAGAAAATAATTCAGATCAGGCACCAAAAAGTGATTCATTATATGCAATGCTTTGAGGTAAGCATTTTAATTATTTAAAACTGACACTCTTTCGGCTTATTCAGTGCTACAGTTTGAATTTCTCCTTCAAAACTTGTGTGGAAACTTTATCTCCAATGTGATGGCATTAATAGGACACCTAAGAGGTGATTAGATCATAAGTGAGCAGCCCTCATCGGTAGATTGATACAGTTATTGCAGGAGTGAGTTCATTATCTCAAAAGATCAAATTAACACATAATTACAGGATTATCTGTGCTAGAGAATTCCAACATTTGCCTGTGGGCTCTAGAGTGCTACCGGATATTACTGACTTTTGCTTCTACTGACCATTCAAATTAACACCTGTAATAAATTGTGTCATTTTTACATCTATATATAATTTTTTCTTTGCAAGTATACCTGCACGAATGTTTACTTAGTGGTCAGGAACTCTGTATTAGGAAAAGATCAATGTTTGCTCACCTAGGGTTCTGCTTAGCACATAAGCACATGCATGTACTAAGCACACAATGTGTGTAATGTGTATACATTGCCTCAAAAGTTGACAAATAAGGGTTTCCTTAATGCCTTTTTGGCCTATAAAGCATAATGGCAACCTTTGCTTACAGTAAATTTAGGTTCCAATTTTGCCTAACCTCAGTTGTCTCAAATTGCTGTCATAAGGAAGTTGACTAAATTATTCCACTGAGAGAAGAAATTATTTTTGCGATAAGTTAATTTCCAATTTCAGATTACTCTGTTTTACAACATGCCAACTGTGTTATACTATATTTGCCTCAGTATCATTGATAGAGATAAGAGACAACCAAATGCCACCCAGGTCATTGTGCACAGAGAACTTGCCTATACATGCCTATGGTGAAAAATTCTGTCCCTTAACACATGTGCAGTAAGGGAAATAAATCAGTGTGGCGTGGCTCAGACTAAGGGCTCACTTACCTGATGTAGCAGGGAAGAACCTGGCCTTCAGCCCACGTGTGGTGGCCTGCTATTCAATCTGTGAGGTGGGGGCAGGAACCCCTTTTTTTGCTGAGAGCTTTCTTTCCCTCCCTCCCTTCCTTGATGGAGTCCTTTCTCTGTCACCCAGGCTGGAGTGCAATGGTGCTATCTCGCCTCACTGCAACCTCTGCCTCCCAGGTTCAAGTGATTCTCCTGCCTCAGCCTCCGAGTAGCTGGGATTACAGGCACACGCCACCACGCCCAACTAATTTTTGTATTTTTAGTAGAGACAGGATTTCACCATGTTGGCCAGGCTGGTCTCAAACTCCCAACCTCAGGTGATCTGCCCACCTTGGCTTTCCAAAGTGCTGGGATTACAGGCGTGAGCCACCGTACCCAGCCAAGCTTTCTTTTAGTAAATTCTGCTCTCCTCACCTTTCAATGTGTCCACGTGTCTAATCTGTCCTGGTTGTGTGACAAGAAGCTGGATTTTAGCTGAACTAAGGAGCATCCTGCATTATCATGAACTATAAAATTAAGCTGCAAGTATTAAAATACTAAAATATTTCATTTCACAAATGCTCATATTGGCATAAAATGGCAGGTTATAACTCTGGAATGCATTTCTATTTATATCATTGTGAAGATTTCTTTGTCTTAACACCTAGCATAAGTGTTGGAGTCATCACTATTTTATCTCTCCCTTTAAAAAGTTAGACCGCAGTTTATAAAAGTGACTATTCTGGTCACCTTTTGAAATCTCTCATAACATATGCTAATAAAATAGAGCATCATTTTTTTCTTCAAATAGTTAATTTGTATATCAAATAGAAGAGAAGGAAATCAAGTCTCACATACACACACAGACACACACACATAAAACTCATTAAAGATGTGTAAGTTATTCTCTTGAGTACTGTTCATTTTATTTGTTACCTATACCTTTTTTTCTTCATAGCAATGATTTCCACAAGGATTGGCCTCATGCTTACTCGTGCATTACTCATTACTGTGAGCATGGCATCAAGCCATTCATGAGAGACCTGACCAAATGACTTGAAAACTCTTCCCATTAGGCCCCACCTTGAACATTGAGGATCAAATTTCAACACGATGTTTAAGGGAACAAACTTCCCAACTATAGCATCAATCTTATACCAAACCTGGCCCTGTAGTTTCTCAGTGGATGAGCTTATTACCTTGCAATTGGGTTGCCCATGGACTTCATTTTCTGCCTTACAAACCAACAGATGTAATAAAAGCAACCCCCTTGGCAATAATAAAACTTTTTCAAGTTTTTAAAGTAAAAACTTTTTAAAGTTAAAAAAAAAAAAAAAAAAAAAACAGATGTAGAGAAAAGGGAACAATTATACATTGCTCGTAGAAATGTAAAGTTCAACCACTCTGTAATGCAGTTTGGAGGTTTCTCACAGAACTTAGAACTACCATCTGACCCAGCAATCCCATTAGTGGATATGTATCCCCCAATATATAAATCATTCTTTCTAACAAAACTACACATGCACTCATATTTTCATTGCAGCACTATTCCAAACAGTGAAGACATAGAATCAACCTAGGTGCCTATCTACTGTGGACTAGATAAAGAAAATGCAGTACATACACAGCTTGAAACTATGCAGTCATATAAAAAGAGTGAAATCATGTCCTTTGCAACAATATGGATGGAGCTGGAAGCCATTACCCTAGACAAATTAACACAGGGACAGAAAACCAAATACCAGATTATCTCAGTTGTAAGTGAGGGCCAAACATTGAGTCCACGTGGACTCAAGGAGGGGAATGATAGATACTGGGGATTACTTGAAAGTGGAGGGTGGGAGGAAGGTGAGGGTCAAAAAACTACTTATTGGGTACCATGCTCACTACTTGGGTGATGAAATCATTTTGTGTACTAAACTCCAGTGACGTGCAATTTACTCATGTAGCAAACCTGCACATGTACACCCTGAACCTAAAATAAAAGTTGGAAAACAAATAAATAAAAATTAAGAATACAGTCAAGGTTTAAAAAGTTTTAGTATCAAAAATCATAATAACATTTTATATTTTCTAGTGTTCTAAAATATTATTTGGTCCTCACAAACATATGAAGAGAACAGATTAGATACTACTAACGATGGGCATACATTTCTTTTGGGGGGCTTTATCTGTATAAGAAGACAACCTTTGTTCACAGTGAAGTTCCACCCCTCCCCCTCCCACTACCTTCTCCAGAGCTTAGAGGAACTTTGTCCCAGGAATGTTTGGGTTCATTCATTTCCCCTAAAAATAATTTACTACTGCTTTAAAATTATGTACAGCTCCCCACTTTCCTCTCTCCAGTGGAAGAAAATACTTAAGCCTCTACCATCTGCCCCTTCTTTGAGTATCATATTTGTGGGATTCCCATGTCCATATGCATGTTAATAAATCTGTATGCCTTTTTCTTCTAATAATCTGTCTATTGACAGTCATTTTAGTGAAACTCTGATGAGAGGAGATGAAACTTTCCCTCCACCCCTACAGATGCAATACTGAATGTTGTGCAAATTGTTCCAATGTCTCACCATTGGGAGCTCTTTCAGTTTTACCCCATATCCCTTTGACATGCTCTCTTTCTTTTTATTTTGTGGACACTTCTCTTCTTTCTAGTACTATGAGATGAACTAGCCTCATCTTATATATACCCTGTCCAAGCCTTAAAATTATAGTCCTAGTTACTTTTATCATGAATGGTATTTAGAAACCAAGTTATATTATTTGGGTGTGTTCATTGTTTTTGGGTTATCACTGTTGCTAGACTGACTCTGTAGAAGTGTTGGGGTTCAGGACACTATCTCGAAATATTCTTCTTTGCAAATGGATTATTAGCTAGTTATTTTGAGAAACTACAGACACATGGGTAGTTTGAAAAAGCTGCCCTTTTGTAAAGAATGTTGATATCTACAAAGAACTGACTACACCAGGAGGAAAACTGCTCAGAGGCAACTTTTATTACCTAAGAGACTCTTATCTGAATATAATACAATCTTATTCACCATACATTTCCTCCCGTTACCCTTTTATAGTGCTTGACTCCAAAATCGCCTCAAAAAACTTCAAACCCTTCCTTATTTCTGTAACTAATGAAGCTTTATAATCCTTATTAATCTGACCATTCCTTGAATCTCATACTTTTGTGGGACTCCCATGTATAGATACATAACTAAATATAGCTTCACTCCTTTCAATCTGCCTTATGTCAACTTAATTGACAGCCTAGCTAAATAACCTAGCAGTGCGGAGGGAAACCATTTTTTCCTTCCAGAAATAGAGATGCATGTCTATGAAATAAAACATATATGCAAACATCTATAATTTGTTCTATATCCATCTGTGTGTATGTTGTATATGTAAATATAATGTGTTTGTATATACTCAAATGATATATATGTATATAAGTACATATATTTATGTACACATTTTGAACATATGGAGTGTAGTTATAATAACCATTTTAATGTCTTTGCAAATTGTAGCATTTGTGGCCATTATGGGATTATTTCCATTGATTGAATATTCTCATTATGTCTTATGTTTTCCTGATTCTTTGCATACTAATAATCTTAGAAGACAATTTGAATTTTACCTTAATAGGTGCTGGCTATTTTTGCATATATTAAGAACTTCTGAGTTTTGTGGGAGGATTTAACTAAGTAATTTTGAAACAGTTGGATCCTTACTGGTATTGTTCTGAATCTTTTTAGGCAGATTAAGTGCAGTCCTCATTGCAGGACTCATTATTCCCTAATACTTAGATAAACCTTGTTAAGCAGTCTACCCGATGTCCCATGAATTACGAGATTTTCTAGCCTGGCTGATGAGAAAGGTACAGCCCTGTTTGAGCACTGGGAGCTGTTGATTCTAATGTTTTTGGATGGCCCTTTGCAAAAATATCCATAAAAAACAACAAGGTAATATATACATTAATCATGATAATACAATTGCATGGATAAATTATTTCCAGAAAACACAGAGACAGCTCCAGCATAAACAACTTGTCTGCTTCTAGTCGACCTTCTCCTTTGTCTTTAATATAGTCAACTTTAGCACTGCCTTGACACCCTGGATCCCTACTAGCTTGCATCATGTTGGCAATTCTACCCCCTGCATCCAATTCAAGGCGAAAAACACAAACTTTCAATAGACTAATCAAACCCACTCCCATGCTCTCTAGGAGAGCAAATTAAGTTGATTATTTTCATTGCTCAAATGCAAATGCTATAGCACTAGAAATTCATGACACACAATGCTTAGGTTGCATTCAGAGTAAGAATTTTAATATACTCTTGTAGAAAAACCCACACAGTGTTTTGAAATTTACACATAATTATAGAGAATTATATGATTAAATTTTAGTGTGGAGCTATTAAGCAAAAAAAAAAAAAAAAAAAAGTCTTAAGTAACTGTAGACAACTTTTTCAGTTTTAAAATGCCATTGGATATTTAAAAAATGGTTTATGTTATTTCTGATATAATTTCAAACAACACACAGTGGAAGAAGCAATGAAAAAAGTACGTACTTTAAAATGGAAACATTACCATTTCATTTACATGTGTCTTTAGTACTCAAGTGAATCAAACACATCCATGTGATACAGGGCAACATTTCAAACTATACACATCAAATTACCATACATTACAATTGCACCTTATAGAACCTTTATACTAAAAGTAGAACCCCTTTGAATAACGGAGATTTAGACATACACACAAATATGATACAACATTTATGAGTGGATAAAAATATAATATCCAAAAGTTGTATTTGGAATCCTCCCAACATGAGATAAAAGAATGGTTAGTGGTTTGAATTACATTCCAATGCAGTACATGAAGAAGTCCTTACAAAGGCAGATGTATAATCATTGACATGTGAACACAGTTTCTAATAGCTTGCTTGGTATGACATATACTATACTCCAGATTTATATTTGCTTTATAAAACCATAAATAAATGATATGAGTAAGTTAAATATTTTCTATAATGAAATTATTTGCCATATTACCATTCATTTTTTCTTAAAATATAAATAGCCTTGTGTATATGTATGTGCGAGTGTCTGTGTATATATGTACATATATACATATATGTATGTGTTACTGTCAAAACATAAAATTACAAAAGGAGTTGTAGATCAAATTACCTTTTATTCTTGATTCATGAATCAGGGCAGCCTCCATTATACAAAATAGTATGAGACTTCCCTCTGGGCAATGACAGAGGATAGGTTTTTTTTGGTGGGGACAGTGAAATGGAACAATAAGGAAAAAACAAACAACAAAACAAAAATCATCTAATTGGTTAACATCAGGTTATTTCAGGTTTCTTTTTTACGAGGGTTAAAGCAGAGGGACATTCCATATAAAGCTGACTCAGGTATATTGGAATCTCCTGTTTTCTGGAAAACCTGCTTTGTTTGGAAATCTTTTTGCTTTCTTAAAGTTTCAGTTTGATTCTGTGGCATTTAGCATAAGTAATTTCATTTTGGTTCGGTCTGGTATGTTGAACACTAACTAGGACAGGAGATTAGTCTAGAACAATGACTTCCCATAATTTTGTTTAGCTGTGTGTATGTATGTGTATATATATAATAATTATGCTCTATGTTTTCCAACAGAAACTCTACCACGTGAATAGTCATTTAGAATGTGTTTATGTGTACTGTGTTTTACATTCTAAAACATCTTAACAGATGATATAACTACTTTTCATAAAAAGGTTGTCTTACATTTTATATTTAAAGGATACATGTGGGACAATTTCATTATCTAAAGTCATTCTTTCATAAAGTTAGGGAGATTCCTTAGAAATTCTTCATGATGCATTTGTAATTGTAGTTATGAACAAGGCAATCATGTAATATACATCTGTAGGTGTATCTGTCAATAGAAAAGGTCATTATTATAATATTTAAACAGTTTAAGAGATGTTCTGATTTTTTTCACATGCTCTGAGGTGGTTGTACTCCCAACATCTCAGAGCATGTGAAAGAAAACAGAGTATCTCTTCAACTATTGGAAGTACAACCATCTCAGTGCACGTGCTCTATTTTCAATTCTTTATGTGTTGTTCAAATATAATTAACTGCCTAAATGTAACAGAATAATTGTTCACACTTACTCACTTTAGCCAAGGTGGTAAAAAGGACCTCACTTCAAAAGCTTCCTGGATGTATGAGTAATTTTATAAAATAATTGTTTATCTCTTTTCTTTCGCGAGAAAGTAGAATAAAATGTCTTTAGCATTCTATAGTCCAAAAGGTGATAACTACAATGTGACCTTTTTAGGACTTTGTCATTTCTTGTTAAAATGGGAGAATTTTATTTTCTTTTGTTACTGATTTTCTTAAAAATAACTCAAACTTGTAAATTGTCACAATATTCAAATAAATGTAAAAAAATCCCATTTTTATAAAGATACAAGAACAACTTTGATGCTAAAGTTAAGTGAAAATGATGACACGATTTTAAAATATATCATAAATAACTTTTTCTCACGCATAGAATAAGCAAAAATGAATGAGGAGACACTTCAGAATTATAGAAAATCACAATACATAGGAAAATAAAAAAATAAACAATTGTAGAATGTGAACTAAAACTTAACAGTATATTTAAAAGCACAGCATAAACTGAAAAGCACTTTCCTCATCTAGTGTTTAATAATACTAACATTTATGTAAATCTTGCATTATATACAGTAAAAACACTCGATTTCTAAGTGTTGATGAAGTACACTGTTGTCTTCTATTCTCAATACACCATTCTCCAGTAGATCTGATCCTTTGGAGAAAATTAACTCTTCTGTTCTTTGCAAAATTATTTGAATATTCCTTGTATTAAATAGCAAATTGCAAAAGTACAATGAACTTAAGGCCATCGGAAACTGATCTATACAGATGACCTACACAAATACTAGATATGCCAAAGAAGCCATAGAATCTGCTAATTGTTTATCTTATTCTTCTTTATATGAAAAATAAGCCTAAACCTCTTTTTCTTTCTATAATTAAAAATCACTTTGTGGACTGGGCATAGTGGCCCACACCTGTAACCCCAGCACTTTGAGAGGCCAAGGTGGGCAGATCACTTGAAGTCAGGAGTTCGAGACCAGCCTGTCCAACACGGTGAAACCACGTCTCTACTGAAAGTATGAAAATTAGCCAGGCGTGGTGGCAGACACACCTGTAGTCCCAGCTACTCAGGAGACTGAGACAGGAGAATTGCTAGAACCCGGGAGGCAGAGGTTTCGGGGAGCTGAGATCATACCATTGCACTCCAGCCTGGGTGATAAGAATGAAACTCCATCTCAAAAATAAAAAAATTAAAAAATCACTTTGTGGAAAGGTTCTACAATTGCTGAAAACAAAACAAAACAGAACATTTTTTTCATGCAAAATACTTTCAATGATCATTCCCAAACAGTTCAAGGAATTGTGCTGGTACAAAGGGAATTTCTATCCTTTGAAACAAAATTTTGGTAATGCATCCTTTCAACTTTTCAGTTTTATTTTTCAGTGAGTTTTCTTTGTCATCAGTGACTTCTTCCACAAGAGATTTGTGAAGTCTATTAAGCCTTACAACACTGACAAAGACCACAGTTACCTTTTTGTATTTGTTGTTTTGAGAATGAAACAAAGTGACAGAAACCAACATGAATTAGGAAAATTCGAAGATGTTTTATCCAAAAACAGTTTTGTTTCATTGAATGTGAAGTCAGAATCTACAAAATTATGAAAATAAATGTGCTATCAAATTTCAGAAGTTATATCAAAGTTCATTTATTTAAACTCTAACTAGAAGCAACATCAAACAATATCCTATTGCACATTTTCAAGGATAACCCAACGAGGCCTCATATCGTGAATCCTACATTTTGGCTTTTTGTGAATGACTGTATTGTTTTAGAGTAGGACACTGTGTTTATAAAAATAATTCCCTTTCTGAAGGAAATTACATGTACATTTTATTTAAAAATTCAGTAGGGAACACTTGTTTTTTCAGGATGGCATATCTTATTGTTATATTCTGTCTCAATGGCTATAGTCAGGTTCCCTGCTGCCATTATAAATGAGGATGAAGCCAGTTCTCTTGTGAAAATAGCTCTAGGACTGACATTTCATTATAATGCAGGGTGCTAGTGTTCTACCAAACACAACAAAACTAAATGCTTCCCCTCACTCACTTCTCCTATTAAGAATCTCCAAGGGGATAGAAACAAAAATGCAACTTAGGTTAATGTAGGAAAATTCAATTAGTCATTTTAACATTTTTGCATCTGTTTTATATCATTGTTTATGGGCACCTAATGGCCTTTATACGTAATGATCACCAACATTACAATATTTGTCAAAGATCCAAATTATTGCTGGAAGTTTACATAAGCAAATCTAATTCAAAATATTTTCTTCTTAGGTATGATTATATGATTTACTTATCCCTGACTGACACTATACGGAGTACATACTATGAACAATGGGAGTTAATTTGCTAAGGATTTGAGAAACAAAGTATTTCTCACTGATGAGGATTTAGTCTCTGTAGTCATTTGACCTTACAAACTACCTTTGTAAATTTACTCTTTTTACTTATTATTCATGTACTTCACTAAGCTTGAAAGACTTACTAATCATAGAAAATGACCCAGGCAAGTCTCCATCATTTTAAGGGGTTTATTTGCCAAGGTTAAGGATGCACCCGGAAAAAGAACACAGAACCACAGGAAAAATCTTTGTTCTGTACTTTTTTCGAAGAGTGTCTGAGGACCTCAATATTTAAAGGGAAAAGTGTGTACTGGGGGGAAAAGGAAGAAAGGAAAAAAAAAGTGTGGGTAGATAAGCAGCAAGCAGTTGTGTTCTTTTGAGTCTCTGATCAGCATTCACTGAATATACATTTTACATGTGAGGGGAGATAGAGGTACAGTCACTTATGCATTTGTCTCGCACTCAGCGAATCTGCATTTTTACATAAGATAAACATAAGGCAGATGAATCAATATAATATGCATTTGATTCGGGTGAGCAGATGGATGACTTTTTGTTCTGACCTTTGTCCCATACCTGCGAAGGTGAGCTATCAATTTACACTATCAAGAGTAAAATTCAACAGAACTGTTTTAGGGTAAAGAACTTGGGGCCTACAAGGAATTTCCTGGTTGACAAATTGTGATGGAGGTGTATTGCTTTCTCATATTTGTAGCTATCTTACATAGGAGTAAAACAGAAGGCAGGTTTGCATGATGTAATTCGAAGCTTGACTTCTCCTTTTGGCTTAGTGAGTTTGGGGCCCTGGGATTTATTTTCCTTACATAGACACTATCTTCTTGTCTGTTACAGAGGCAAATGTTGCTTTAGTAAGGGTACTATTTCACTTGCCGTAGTGCAATGAGAGGAAAGAAACTGTGTTTTCTTGTGATTTCCAGGAATTGAAAGTTTCATAATAGAAAACAAAAATTATTTTATTGGTTTGTTGTAGAAGCCACATCATGAGATTGAGTGCTTTTGCTTTCATACTTTATCCAGTAGGGCTCATCACCATTTTTTTCCTGTTAATCAATAATTTTTGCAATGTAGTAAAACACATTTATTTATTCTTTGCCCCATTGATTCAATCAATAGTTATTGCATGCCTTTATGAGTAGGTGCTACATAAAATAATCCATCAAAAACTGTGAGCCTTAAGAACCCTATCATTAGTTACTCTTACGTTTTTGTCAATTCAGTTCTAATGATGAATAATAGAAAGCATATCTGAAAAACATAACTAAGTGATTTTCAGTTGTAGATACTCGTCATTTGATAAAGTTCATCAGTTAAAGCATTTCAGCAAACTTACAGGATGTCTTGTCTAGTTAAACTTCATAAGTTATTTATTAAATAAGAGAAATTTCATTAATTTCATTACTGTGTAATGAAAATAAATTCTGTTTTGAATAGCCTCTAACTTTGTCTATATACTTTCAAATAAAAGTGGCCGTATACATAAAATTTTGAAAAAAATTCTTTAACAAGAAAACATGAGATGGACTTGCCTGATTAAACAGAATTTCCCCAGAGAGTTGAAACAAAGCTATAAAATTTGATATTGATAAGGCAATCATTTTGGAAGATTACAAGTAAATGCATAGGTTATTTGCATATCCATATTTAGTTTCATGCCATTATATTCAGTTTGACTTAGTGTCTGATTTTTACTGTTTTTACTTAATACTTAATTTCGTACTCTGCATGTCCATCAAGGAAGTAACACAATATCAAATTTGCTTCTGTTGAATAGGTTTTGGTGAAAAGATTGCAAATACTAATCTATTGTCTTGGACAGATTAAACTCATTAAAAACATAGAGAATTAAGACTTTATTTCTTTGTTAAATATTCATGAATATATTTAAAACCAGATATAAAAGAGTAGTTCAATAATTTTGCCCTCTTCTCCCCATGCAATTTACAATGTAGAGGGAGCATATTTTCTATGCTGTGGCAAATTGTCATACTGCCTCCTAAGGTTAGATCAACTTCCAATATTTTGTTGCCATAAAATATCTTTGAGAATTCCTTTAAAGTAAAATTTTGACTGACGTCACTTCCTCTGAAATATCATCTTTTTTTTTTTCGGCAATTACTTTCCTAGGCTAGGCATGGTGGCTCACGTCTGTAATCCCAGCACTTCTGGAGGCCGAGGTGGGTGGATCACTTGAGGCTGGGAGTTCGAGACCAGCCTGGCCAACATGGTAAAACCCTATCTCTGCTAAAATACAAAAAAAAAATTAGCTGGGCGTGGTGGCACACACCTATAGTCCCAGCTACTCAGGAGGCTGAGACAGGAGAATTGCTTGAACCTGGGAGGCAGAGGCTGCAGTAAGCCGAGATTGTGCCAATGCACTCCAGCCTGGGTGGCAAAGTGAGACTCTGTCTCAAAAAATATATAAATAAAATAAGTAAATAAGTAAATAACAATTACTTTTCTCATTTTGGGAAATGGGAAGGAGGAGTAGGCAAAGGAAAATTTGCCTGTCTGTATATCTTCTCTACACTCCTCTATCTATCTAGAGTCTTTCAAACAGCCAGTGTCAACACTCCTGTGGGCACATTTCCTCTGTGTTTCTATCTATGTTATATGAGAATTTCACTTCCAGGGTTATCACTTTTATTTTACTTTGCAGAACTCCTTGTTGGCCAATTCCCTCTTCCAATTATCCACTTTTGTGAAATGTCACTTGGACGTGTCAGTGGGAGACATGAAGGCAACATGACTACATGCTTGCTGTTCAAATGAACTGAATAAAAGATGCTCGGTGGCCTGTCACCATCAGACTATGAAGTGTCTGACCATCAGTGATCATGATGAATAGGTTATTTACGGAGTGACTTGCGGACAGAAGAGCTAGCTAGCAGTGAAGTTTTTACTTTATACAATTAACTACAGTTAATACACCTTGTGATACGGTTTGGCTGTGTCTCCACCCAAATCTCATCTGGAATTGTAACAATTCCCAGGTGTCAAGGGTGGCACCAGGTGAAGATAACTGAATCACGGGGGTCATTTCCTGAATATTGCTCTCATGATAGTGAGTGAGTTTTCACCAGATCTGATGGTTTTATAAGGGAATTACCCCTTTGTTCAGCACCCATTCTCTCTTCTGCCGCCCTGTGAAGGGGTTCCTTCTGCCATGATTTATTTACTTATTTTTTTTTTTTGAGACGGAGTCTCGCTGTGTCACCCAGGCTGGAGTGCAGTGGCACGATCTCGGCTCACTGCAAGCTCCGCCTCCCAGGTTCCCGCCATTCTCCTGCCTCAACCTCCCGAGTAGCTGCGACTACAGGCGCCGCCACCACACCCAGCTAATTTTTTTTTTTTTTTTTTTTGTAGTTGTAGCAGAGGCGGGGTTTCACCGTGTTAGCCAGGATGGTCTCCATCTCCTGACCTTGTGATCCACCCGCCTCAGCCTCCCAAAGTGCTGGGATTACAGGCGGGAGCCACCTCCCCCGGCCCTTTCTGCCATGATTATAAGTTTCCTGAGGCCACCCCAGCCATGCAGAACTGTGAGTCAATTAAACCCCTTTTCTTTATAAATTACCTATTCTCAGGCAGTCATTTATAGCAATATGAAAATGAACTAATACAGTAAATTGGTACCACAGAGAGTAGGGTGCTTCTATAAAGATACTGAAAAATGTGGAACCAACTTTAGAACTGGGCAACAGGCAGAGGTTTGAACAGTTTGGAGGGCTCAGAAGAAGACAGGAAAATGTGGAAAAGTTTGGAACTTCCTAGAGACTTGTTGAATGGCTTTAACCAAAATGCTGTTAGTGATATGGACAGTGAAGTCCAGGCTGAGGTGGTCTCAGAGGGAGATGAGGAACTTGTTGGGAACTGGAGTAAAGGTCACTCTTGTTATGCAAAGAGACTGGTGGTATTTTGTCCCTCTCCTAGAGATCTGTGGAACTTTGAACTTGGGAGAGATGATTTAGGGTATCTGGTGGAAGAAATTTCCAAGCAGAAAAGCATTCAAGAGGTGACAGAGAATAAAAGTTTGAAAAATGTGCAGGCTGAAAATGCAGTAGAAAAGAAAAACCCATTTTCTGGGAAGAAATTCAAGCTGGCTGGAGAAATTGGCAGAAGTAACAAGGAGCCAAATGCTAATCACAAAGACAATGAGGAAAATATCTCCAGGGTATGTCATAGACCTTCTCGGCAGCCCCTTCGGTCACAGACCTGGAGATCTAGAAGAGGAAATGGGTTTTCTGGGCTAGCCCCAGGGCCCCATTACTGTTTACATCCTTGGGACTTGGTGTCCTGCATCCCAGCCGTTCCTGCCATGGCTAAAAGGGGCCAACCTACAGCTCAGGCTGTGGCTTCAGAGTGCAAGCCCCAAGCCTTGGCAGCTTCCATGTGTTGTCAGTCCTGTGTGTGTGTAGAAGACAAGAATTGAGATTTGGGAACCTCTGCCTAGATTTCAGAGGATGTATGGTAAACACCTGGATATCCAGGCAGGAGTATGCTGCAGGGGTGGAACCCTCACAGAGATCCTCTGCTAAGGCAGTGTGGGAAGGAAATGTGGGGTGACAGCTCCCTCACAGAGTGCCTAATGGAGCACTGCCTAGAGGAGCTATGAGAAGAGGCAACTGTTCTCCAGACCCCGGAATGGTAGATCCACTGACAGCTTGCACTATGCACCTGGAAGAGCTGCAAACACTCAATGTCAGTCATGAAAGCAGCTGGGAAGGAAGCTGTACCCTGCAAAGCCACAACGGCAGAGCTGCCCAAGGTTGTGGGAGCTTACCTCTTGCATAAGTGTGCCCTGGATGTGAGACATGGCGTCAAAGGAGATCATATTATAAATCTAAGGTTTAATGACTGCTCTATTGGATTTCGGGCTTGGATGGGGCCTGTAGCCCCTTTGTTTTGGCCAATCTATCTCATTTGGAAGTCTGTATTTACCTAATGCCTGTACACCTACTGTATCTAGGAAGAGACTAACTTGCTTCTGACTTTACAGTCTCATAGGCAGAAGGGACTTGCCTTGTCTCAAATGAAACTAAGGCTGGAATGAGTTAAGACTTTGGGGGACTGTTGGGAAGGCATAATTGTGTTTTGAAATGTGAGGACATGAGATTTGGGAGGAGCCAGCAGTGGAATGATGTGATGGGCTGTGTGCCCACCCAAATTTCATCCTGAGTTGTAATAATCCCTATGTGTCAAGGGCAAGGCCAGGTAGAGATAATTGAATCAAGGGGGTCATTTCCCATATACTATTCTTGTAATAGTGAGTGAGTTCTCATAAAATTTGATGATTTTATAAGGGGCTTCCCCCTTCGCTTGGCACTCATTCTCACTCCTGCTGCCTTGTGAAGAGGTGCCTTCCACCATGATTGTAAGTTTCTTGAGGCTTCCCTAGTCATGCAGAACTATGAGTCAATTAAAGCTTTTTTTTCTTTATAAATTCCAAGAATAGCAGTATGAAAATGGATTAATACACCTTGATGACAAATTTCAACCATGTTTTGGGGGGACTGATTTTAAAGAACTAACAGTAGTAAGTAAATTTTGTAAATATCAGAACCATGCAAAGTGAGGACTGCCTACGTATAATTTCAGACAAAACCAATTTTAAAAATTTAGGATTTTTATGTAACTGTATGCACTGAAGAATTACCTACAGACAACAAATAAAGAAGGATATTGTATTTCTCCATTTAACCAAATGAATGTTTATGGACAGCAAATATTTTCTCCATGTTTCTAACTATAGCCACGCCAGATGTATACACTGTGCATTCTAAATATTGGATACATGCAAATAACACTATTTTTCAAAGAAAGCTTATCTTTCAGTATTCTTATTTTTAAAAATAACTGAACTCTGTGCAATTTTTGCTTTTTAAAAAAAACTCACACAGGTCCAATGTTTGTCTTTCAGTGTTCCAGTAGCAAAACAGCACATGTTTTCAATTTTACTATACACTTTATCAATGTCCGGATAATACCCAATCCTTTTCATTTCATATGAATGTATGTATAGCAGAGCTTTATGATTTAGGGTACATCACAGATACTCTTGTCAGTGTCAAAATGGGAATGAAAGAAGACAATAATTCTGCCACTCTCATACAACTGTATTTTGTTCTTATATCATTGCAATCAATCACTGGGAAACTTAGTTGGTGAAAAAAATGTTTGCTCCTGGCGGGAACAGAAATTTTTATGGGCAGAGTGGCTTTAATCATGAGTTAAAAGTACTGTCCTGAGAGTTGGTTGATTTCATGTTTTAGCTGGGTTCAATCACACAAAGAGTGAAAAAAGCAGGGAGGTCATCAAACTAATGTCTGGCTAGAAAACATTTGACAGTAATCTAGTGGCATGCTGATAACAAATGCAGGAGCAAACAAGGCAGGCATTAAGGAGCACAAAGAGGTAAGGACAGGAAATGTTAGCTCTCAAGCACACACAAGTTGACAAACTGGCCTGCTGGGGACAAGCAAATTTGACTACAGTTCCCTACAGCAAAAATCCCCATGTTTACTGTGTATTCTGCATTTTGCTCAAACACTGTCTTTTTTTTTACCCCTAAAGTATGAATGGATAATGTTTTCACTGCTAATACTTCTAACACTCCAGGAATGTTAGAAATAAATAATCTCGAAAGGAGAAAGATTTGTGGTAAAGGCAAAGATTACTCCAAGGAAAGAAAAGTACTTATTCAATGAGACTTTTTTTTCTTTCCCTACCCCTCTTCCCTATTTCTGAAATTATAAATGAAACATGCACTTACTAAAACGAGTTACGGTACTAAAAACATAGTGGACTCTATATTGAAATTAACAATCTAATTCTTCTCATAGTAACTTTCTCATTTTATGTTATTTCTTTCAGACTTCAATAGATTAGTATAACATGGGATGTTGATTAAGCTTTCCCTGTTACTCTGGATTTGCAATAGTTGACAGAATTATTAATCAGAAGCCAACGCCAGAAAAGAAAATAGTTGTTGAGTCCCCCACCTTCTAAAGAGAGGCAAAAGCAACTTGGACAGGTATTAACTATGGGTTTACTAAAAGAGGGAAAAGAATGTTCCCATTACCAAGTACCGGATCAACCACTGCTTTCCAACATAAATAAAGTGAATGGAAAACAGGATACATGCAAAAACCTAGAAATCTGGGGTCCCTTTCCTCCTAGATAAAACTGATATGGCTCTTCAGACCCATAAAACAGAGGAAAGCTCTTTCTGGTTCAGTGGAGGAGAACCTGGCTCTAAGAGAGTCACTATGAAAAATGAATATTATTAAGAAGTTGAAACTAATGTTTTGTTCCCTGGTTGGATTTCCATAATGGACTCCACAATCTGAGAGACTAGAATTCTTGGGATATCTTGATATGTAAATCTTGGATTTCAGCGAAGACTTTAAACATAAAGACTGATGCCTGGGCCTTCCCAAGACACGTGGTTTAAAGAAATAACCCACATGTCCTGGCTTGGGCTTTTTGGAACCTTGGGTGAGCCACCCCCATCTCCCAGACCTGGCCTCTCTCCCCAGCAGGGACACTTTCCTTGCTCACTGGGGCTCCAACACCCAAGGGCAGCACTGAGATATCCTGTCTCAAGTGTATTGTTCTGAGACCACTTGGGCTAACTGGTCTGCCACCATTCTGTGTAGAAATTTTTATCACTCAGGTTGTTCTCTCACATCATCTCTGGACTACCAGGAATCCACAACCAAATTTATACTACCTTCAGCATACATAAGATATTTCCTTCTAAGTACTTCTGTCTATATTTGGTATGGATAAAATTTTTTAAATACAACAATCTGATACATGAATGCTGGGGTCTCTTAGGGTTTCAATTTGAACTTCTTAAGAAATAGCTTTCATACATGTGTTGGATATTTGTATTTCTTTTGTATGAAATATTAGTTCATGGCTGAGCGTGGTGGTCCATGCCTATAACCCCAGAACTTTGGGAGGCCAAGGCAGGTCCATTGCTTGAGCTCAGGAGTTTCAGATAAGCCTGGGCAACACGATGAAACCTCACCTCTAACAAAAATACAAAAAAAAAAAAAAAAAAAAAGTAGCCAGGTGTGATGGCACTCACCTATGCTTCCACCTACTCAGGAGGCTGAGGCGGGAGGATTGCTTGAGTCAGGCAGGAAAATGTTGCAGTGAGGCGAGATTGCGCTACTGCACTCTAGCCTGGGTGACAGAGCAAGACACTTTCTCAGAAAAAAAAAAAAAAAAAGAATAAATATAAGTTCCTGTGTTTGTCTTTTGTTAGGTAGAAATCTTTTTATTATGTTGTTATGTTGATTGCTAACTATTATAAATCTTTTTTATTAAGTTAGCCTCTACCTGTCAGATGTGATACACTTTTAAACTGTTTACTTTCTTTTTTATAACCAAAAAAATTAATTATAATGCAGATAAATGTATGTAAATAATGTATATTTCTAACTTGGTGGCATATTAGAAACACCCTCTCAGACCATACCTATGTATGCCTAAATTTGAGTAAAATGTGAGCATAATCTAGCACTATGCTAAAAGTAGTGATAAAACTGTCATCACTATTATTATTATTTCCACATATCTAATGACTTTTCCAAACATCATGCATAATGGTAAACCTAACTTCTACTGGTATCCATTTCATATCTCTTATTATTATCTCATGTGTTTGTATTTATTTCAGATATTCTTATTATTTTTACTGACTCATCCATTATTCAGTTAGTACATTTATAGTACTAACTGAATTCTACGTTTTATTGTATTTAACTGTATTATACATTTTATTGTCTAGTAAAATTATACTCTTTGTCAATCTCCCTTTCCCCAAATTCTCATAGTTATTCGCATTTATTTCTCAATCTCCTATTTTGCCAGATAAAATTTAGAACCATCTTGTTAACTCCTTCCTTCCTCAAAACATGTCATGGTTTATTTTTATTGCCCTGATTTATAAAATAACTCAAAGGGAATTTGCAATTTTATGACACTGAGTTATCATTTTTTAAGGACAGGCAATAACTAATCATTTATTCAGGTCACTTACATTTTCATCTGTTATATTGCCTTTATATCTGTTTTGTTTCTTAAGATAATGTATAAAAATTTTCAGACACTATAGAGAAATGCTGGCAACAGATAGTCATATGTATACTCAGTGGTTATCTGTTCTCAACAGTTATTTAAATGTGTTTCTGGGAAAGAAACAAGGCATTGGGAGACTGTATTCATGTCCTTTAAGAAGTGAAAAGAAACTCAGGTATGCAAGAAAAACAAGAACAAACCAGACGAGAGAAATCTGAAAACTTCAGAAATAAATTTGCAGAAGAATGATTACATTTACCAGTGAAATTTCATTGATAATTTATCTCAATTATAATCTAAGGAGTGCAAATGAAGTAAAAACTTAAAATATATCTACCTTACAGAATTCTTAAAAAAATTCATACTCTCTGATGGCAAGACTTGGAGTTGTTTACAATAACAATTTTGTTTACAAATAAAAGACACTGAAAACCTGAAGTATCAATTTAAATAAATGATAGTTCACACACGACGTGTCTTTAAACAAACAAAGCATGGGTTTAATTGTACAGGCTCACGATCCAGACTACCTAACTTCAAATGATCACTTTCAAATTTACTGTTAGTAGTAGGCTGAGTTCTTAGCTTATCCGTGACTCAGTGTCTTCATTTGGGAAAGAGAATAAAATGGTAATAATGCTATGATGATCATGTTATCTCCACATAGCTCAGAAAGTGTGTTGAAAGAAAAACTTGGGGCAAATTAAATCTAGCAGAATGTAACAGAGCAAAGAATGATCGGTGAATCAGGCAGCCCTCAGAATGAGAAGAGGTTCAGAGAGTTCTGGCCTCCAATGTGGGCAGGCAGCATTCAAGGACAGACAACAGAAATGAGGTACAAAGGCAGCTTCATTGATTAGAGCTCATCAGCTACCTTATTTGAACATGGTCTGATAAGTTGGTTGCCTGTGACTGATTGAATCTTGACTGCTGAGCCTCGCTATTTGTTATAAAAGTATACTCTAGTTAGGCTCTCAGATAGTTGAAAAGCTAAGTGAGGTTGCAGTTCATTACATAAGGTCTCAAGGAGGAGTGTCCTCACACCAAATTTAGTTTAACAGATGGCTTAACGAAGAATAAATGAGATAACATAAGTCATGGCTAAGAACAGTTTCTGACTCATTTTTAACACTCTGGAAACAGAGGGTGGAGTAAAATGGCAAAATAGAAAACTCCACCCAACTTCTCCACCCCCTGCAAAAGACACCAAGTTCAAACTGTCTACACAGAAAAAACACCCTCATACAGCAAACCCCCATGAAACAAGTGTATCTATATAACAAACCTTCATATGTATCTCCAAACCTAAATGTTAAATAAAATAAAAGTTTGATAAACACACCCTCATTAGGAGCAAACATCAGGTAAGCACTCGTAGCACTTGGTTTTATTTAACACTCTAAACTCCGAATCACTACAAGAGGCACTGAAACGTTGCAAACTTCACCACTGCGAGACAAAGTACTCTGTGCCTCCAAGAGAACTTGAAAGGCAGTCTAGACCATAAAGATTGCAACTATTAGGTGAGTGCTAGTTCTGCCCTAGGCCCAGAGACAGTGGATTGAGGGGCACGTGACATACTGAGGCACCAGCTGGGATGGCTAAAGGAGTGCTGGCATCACCCATACCCTAACTGCACAGCTTGCAGCTCCAAAAAACACCTTTTTCTTCTGCTTGAGGAGAAGAGAAGGAAGAGTGGGGAGGACTTTGTCTTGGATCTAGAATACCAGCCCAGCCACAATAGGATAAGACACTGGTTAGAGTTGGGAGGGCCATTGTTCCAGGACCTAGCTCCAAGATGACATTTCTAGACATACCCTGGGGCAGAAGGGAACCCACTGCCATAAAGCAAAGAACCCAGTCTTGGCAGCATTCAACACCTGGTAATTGAAGAGTCCTTAGGTCCTGAATAACCAGCAGCAATCCCAGTTCCTAAATTGAGGGCCTTGGATGAACCTCTAACTTGCTGGCTTCGGGTGAAGCTCAACACATAGCCAGCTGTAGTGGCTACAAGGCAAAACCCCTTCTGCTTGAGAAAAGCAGAAGGAAAGAAAAGGGGACTTTGTCTTGAACCTTAGGTACCAGCCTAACCACAGGAAGGTGGAGCACCAAGTGGCCTCCTTGGGTCCCTGATTCCAGGACTTGAACTTTTCACAGAACTTCTGGAACTCCCCTGGGCCAGAAAGGAGCCTGCTGACCGAAGGGTGAGTACCAGGCCAGGCATCATTCACAACAAGCTGACTTAAGAGACCCTCCTTGAGCCTTAAGAGTACGTTGGTGGTAGTTTGGCAGTGTTCCTCACAGCCCGGAGTTGTAGTGGCTATGGAGTGAGGCCCCTCTGTCTTGGGAAAAAGTGGGAATGACTGCGTCCTGTGGTTTGAGTGCCAGTTCAGCTATAATAGAATACAAGGTAGACTTCTAAAACTTATGACTCCAGTCCCTGACTCCTGGATGGCACCTCTAGACCCAATCAGGTCCTGGAGGACCTTGGAAGTGGTATATAAGTGATTGGGCTTGAGCAGATCCTGAAGGCATAAGTGAGTTACATGAGGAAGTGGTTCAAATGTCCATGGTCTCACTCCTGCCACCCTGCCTTCTCTCCCCCAGCCTGCACCGATGGCCTCATGGGGAGTTCCCTATGATCAGTTGACAGAGGAAGAGAAGACTAGGGCCTGGTTCACAGATAGCTCTGCACGATATGCAGGCACCACCCAAAAGTGGGCAGCTACAGCACTACAGCCCCGTTCTAGGACATCCCTGAAGGACAGCGGTGAAGAGAAATCATCTCAGTGGGCAGACCTTTGAGCAGTGCATCTGGTCGTGCACATTGCATTGAAGGAGAAATGGCCAGGTGTGTGATTATATACTGATCCACAGGCTGTATCCAATGGTTTGACTGGATGGTCAGGGACTTGGAAGAAGAATGAGTGAAAAATTGTTGACAAAGAAATTTGGGGGAAGAGGTATGTAGATGGACCTCTCTCTGAGTGGTCAAAAAGTGTGGAGATTGGCCAGGCACGGTAGCTCACGCCTGTAATCTCAGCACTTTTGGAGGCCGAGGTGGGCGGATCACCTGAGGTTGTCAGTTTGAGACTGGCCTGACTAACATGGAGAAACTCCGTCTTTTAAAAATACAAAAAAAAAAAAAAAAAAATAGCTGGATGTGGTGGTGCATGCCTGTAATCCCAGCTACTCAGGAGGCTGAGGCAACAGAATTACTTGAACCCGGGAGGCGAAGGTTGCAGTGTGCCAAGATCGCACCATTGCACTCCAGCATGGGCAACAAGAGTGAAACTCTGTCTCAAAAAAAAAAAAAAAAAGGTGTGAAGATATTTGTATCCCATGTGGGTACTCACCAACAGGTTACCTCAGCAGAGAAGGATTTTAATAATAATAAGAATTCAGTGGATAGGATGACTCATTCTGTGGACACCACTCAGTCTTTTTCCCCAGCCATCCTGTCATTGCCCAATGGGCCCATGAACTAAGTGGTCATGGTGGCAGGGATGGAGGTTACACATGGACTCAGCAACATGGACTTCCACTCACCAAGGCCAGCTGTGGCCACTGCTGAGTGCCCAATTTGACAGCAGCAGAGACCAACACTGAGCCCTTGATATGGCACAATTCCTCGGGGAGATCAGCTAGCTTCCTGGTGACAGGGTGATTATATTGGGCCTCTTCCATCATGAAAAGGGCAGAGGCTTGTCCTCACTGGAATAGACACTGACTCCGGATATGGCTTTGCCTGTCCTGCAAGCAATGCTTCTGCCAAGACTACCATCTGTGGACTCACGGAATGCCTTATCCACCATCATGGTATTCCACACAGCATTGCCTCTGACCAAGGCACTCACTTTACCACTAAAGAAGTGTGGCAGTAGGCTCATGCTCATGAAATTCACCATTCTTACCACGTTTCTCATCATCCTTAAGAACCTGCATTAATAGAACAGTGGAATGGCCTTTCGAAATCATAATTACAAAGCCAACTAGTTGACAACAGTTTGCAAGGCTGGGGAAAAGTTTTCCAGAAGGTCATGTATGCTCTGAATCACTGTTCAATATATGGTACTGTTTCTCCATAGCCAGGATTCATTGGTCCCAGAATCAATGGGTGGAAGTGGAAGTGGCACCACTCACCATCACCCCTAGTGATTCACTAGCAAAATATTTGTCTCCTGTTCCCGCGGCATTACTTCTGTTGGCCCAGAGGTTTTATTTCCAGAGAGAGGACCGCTGCCACCAGGAGACACAACAATAATTCCATTTAATTGGAAGTTAAGATTGCCACCTGGACACTTTGGGCTCCCCCTACCTTTAAGTCAACAGGCTAAGAAGGGAGTTACAGTGTTGGCTGGTGTGATTGACCCTGACTGTCAAAATGAAATCAGTCTACTACTCCACAGTGGAGGTAAGGAAGACTATGTGTGGAATACAGGAGATCCCCTGGGGCCTCTCTTAATATTACCATGTCCCGTGATTAAGGTCTATGGGTAACTACAGCAGCCCAATGCAGGCAGGACTACAAACGGCCCAGACCCTTCTGGAATGAAGGTTTGGGTCACTCCACCAGGAAAAAACCATGACCTGCTGCGGTGTGTGCTGAAGGCAAAAGGAATACAGAATGGTAGTAGAAGGTAGTAGAAGAAGGTAGTCATCAATACCAGACATAACCACACCACTAGTTGCAGAAATGAGGACTGTTCAATTGTCATGAGTATTTCCTCCTTCTTTTGTTAAAAAGACGTTTGTGCATGTATATACTTGTACTAAGAAATATCTTCATTTTATTTCCTTTTTCCTTTATCATGTGACATAAGATTTACTGACTTCACGTCAGCATTTAAGTATTGTTAACTTCATGTAATAGCATTTGGGTTGGCAATTGGTGCATTTCCGGCTAGTTGTATTATGTTAGGCGTACTCATGACCTTATGATTGTTTCTAGTTGAAGATTATGTATGATCTCAGGAGATGTCTGTGGGTTCAAGTTGACAAGGGGTGGACTTATACTGAGTGTCTAATACTAATGTCAATGGCTAATACTGAGTGTCAACTTGATTGTATTGAAGGATGCAAAGTATTGATCTTGGGTGTGTCTGAGAGGGTGTTGCCAAAAGAGATTAGCATTTGAGTCAGTGGGCTGGGAAAGGCAGACCCACCCTTAATCTGGGTGGGGACCATCTAAGCAGCTACCAGCGCAGCCAAGATATAAAGCAGGCAAGAAAACATGAAAAGGGTAGACTGGCTTAGCCTCCCAGCCTATATCTTTCTCCAGTGCAGGATGTTTCCTGCCCTCAAACATCGGACTACAAGGTCTTCAGCTTAGGGACTCAGACTGTCTTCCTTGCTCCTCAGCTCGCAGACAGCCTATTGTGGGACCTTGTGATTGTGTGAATTAATACCACTTAATAAGCTGCCCTTTACATATATATAAAAGAAAATATATACATTTTAGTATACATACATAAAAGAAAATATATACATTTACATATATATAAAAGAAAATAAAAAAATGCAGAAATGCAGGTCAATATCTGTGATGAACATTGATGCAAAATTCCTCAAGAAAATACTACCAAAGTGAATTCAACAATACATTTAAAAGATCATTCATCATGACCAAGTAAGAATTACATTCTTGGGGGGTAAGGGTGGTTTAACATACATAAATCAAACGGCATGATACAACATATCAGAACGAAGGATAGAACCTTATGAACATTTCAATTGCTTCTTAAAATGTATTTTATAAAATTTAGCACCCCTTCATGATAAAAACCCTTAAAAAACTGGATTTAGAAGGAACATAGTTCAACATAATAAAAGCCATACATGACAGACCCATAGTTAGTATCATACTGAATAGGAAAAATCTGAAAGCCTTGTCTCTAAAATCTGGAACATGATAAGGATGGCCCACTCTTACCACTGTTATTCAGCATAGCACTGGAATTCCTAGCTAGAGAAATCAGACAAGAGAAATATATAAAACATAAATTGGAAAGGAAGAAGTCAAATTGTCTTTGTTTGCAGATGGTGTGATTTTATATTTGAAAAATCCTAAGGACTCCATAAGAAAACTATTTTTAACTGATAAGCAAATTCAGTAAAGTTGCAGGATGTAAAACCAACATACAATATCAGTAGCATCTCTATGCCAACAGTGAACAACCTGAAAAATAAATAAAAATACAATCCAATATATAATAGACAAAAATAAATATATAGGAATTAACCAAAGAAGTGAGAAATCTCAATAATGAAAATTGTAAAACACTGATAAGGAAATTGAACAGGACACCAAAAAATAGAAAAATATTTTGTGTTCATGGATTGGAAGAATCGATGTTGTTAAAATGTTCATACTATCCAGAGAAATCTATAGATTTAATCCAATTCTTATCAAAATACTAATGTCATTCTTCGCAGAAATAGAAAAAAAAAATTCTACAATTTATGTGGAACAACAGAAGACCCCAGAATAGCCAAAGCTATTTTATGCAAAACACACACACACACACACACAAAACTGGAGGAATCACATTACCTGATTCCAAATTATTATACAAAACTACAAGACTATAGTAACTAAAACAGCATGGTAATGGCATAAAACCAGACACATAGGCCAATGGAATAGAATAAAAAAAAAACAGAAAGAAATTCACACACCTACAGTGAACTTATTTTTGACAAAGGTGCCAAGAGCATACATTGAGGAAAATACAGGTTTCCTCAATAAATGCTGCTGGGAAAACTGGACATCCACTCACAAAATAATGAAACTTGACCCACATCTCTTGCCATATTCAAAAATCAAGTCAAAATGAATCGAAGACTTGAATCTAAGACCTCAGACTATGAAACTACTACAAGAAAACTATGGAGAAAATCTCCAGGATATTGGTCTGGGCAAAGACTTATTGAGCAATACCCCACAAGCAAAGGCAACCAAAGCAAACCTGGACAAATAGGATCACATTATGTTACAAAACTTCTGCACAGCAAAGGGTGCAATAGACAAAGGGAAGAGACAAGCCACAGAATGGGAGAAGATATTTGAAAACTCCCCCTATAATTAGTAACCAGAATATATAAGGAGCTCAAGTAACTATAGGAAACAGTCTAATAATCTGATCAAAAAAGTCTAAAATATTTGAATAGATTTTTTTTTTAACAGAAGACATACAAATGGCAAACAGTCATAAAAAGATGCTCAACATCACTGGTCATTAAAGTAATGCAAATCAAAACTACAATAGTATATTATCTCACCAGTTAAAATGGCTTATTTCCAAAAGACAGGCAATAACAAATGCTGGTGAAGATGTGGAGAAAAAGAACACTTGTACACAATCGGTGGGAATGTTTATTAGTGTAACCACTATGGAGAACAGTTTGGAGGTTCCTCAAAAATCTACAACTAGAGCTACCATATGATCCAGCAATCCCAATGCTGGATATATACCTAAAAGAAAGGAAATCAGTACATCAGTGAGATATCTGCACTCCCATGTTTGTTGCACCACTGTTTACAATAGCTAAGATTGGAAAGCAACCTCAGTGTTCATCAATAGATGAATGGAAAAAGAAAATGTGGTAGTATACACAATGAATTACTATTCCGCATAAAAAAGCATGAGATCATGTCATTTGCAACAACATGGATGAAACAGACATAAAGAAAATTACAATAGAAAGAAATAAAATTAAATATATAAGAATAAACCAAAGAAGTAAAAGATCTAAATAATGAAAACTATAACATACAAATGAAGGAAATTGAAAAGGACACCAAAAGAGATTATTATATTAAGTGAGTTCAGCCAGTCATAGAACGACAGACATCACATGTTCTCACTTATTTGTGATATCTAAAAATCAAATCAATTGAACTCATGAACATAGATAGCAGGAGTACAGTTATCAGAGGCTGGGAAGGGTAGTGAAGGGTTGAGGGGCAGTTGGGGATAGTTGATGGGGGAAAAAAAAAATAGAAAGAATGAATAAGACCTACTATTTTATAGCACAATAGGGTGACTATAGTCAATAATAATTTAATTGTATATTTTTAAATAACTCAAAGAGTGTTATTGGATTGATTGTAAGTCAAAAGATAAATGCTTGAGGGGATGGATACTCCATTATTCATGATGTGGTTATTTCACGTTGCACACTGCATAAAAACATCTCATGTACCATGTAAATATTAATACATATATACACCTCCTATGTACTAGGAAACATTTATAAAAATAATTTTTAAAAATGTATAAAAGAGCAAACAACTTTTAAAAAATTAATAAATACCAATGGGAAAAAAATCACTCAGTATGTGATATCCAGAACTTGATGCCATATATATTCTTTATTGCAAGAAAAATGATTATTCATTTAGTGAAAAAAGCAGCATCAAGTGAGTTTTATAACTCATTTTTAAATGTCACAACAAAAATATTTTAGATAATTATCTCTACAATATACAATTATAGGCTAGTTTTATTGTTTTTATCCTTATAAAATAAATTTACATTAAACATATAACCTAAACACACTAAAATTGTGAAGATGGTCCAAATAATTAAAGACACATCTTTAATACTTAGAAAGTAACAATCTTAGTTAATGTCAGCTTTGTATATATAAATAAATAAAACATAAATATGGATTTAAAATTAAAGTTATAATAAAATCTCTTTTAAAAATCTAGAATTACCTAAGTAAAATAATTAACCAGAACCTATGGTATTCCAATTACACACTTCATGATATCAGAACCCTTTGGTACAACCAGTAATAACAATCAAAGTGTGTTTTCTGTGTCTCTGCACTCTACATTTGGGGGAAAAATGAAAACCAAAGTATCTAAATAGGAGGACAAAAATTATTTATTGTCTACTAAGAGCCTGGGTCTGGGTTCTTAAGGGAACCCAGAAAACACCTTTTTGCTTGTCTCACATGTCCATATCTTAATGTCTAATTCTTTTCAGTAAATAATGACCAGAATAATTCATATTATAATAGAACCAAAATTCACATCACTACCACGTTCAACAATTTTCAGACTGCAGAGTAAGGTCAAAATGTGTGTTATCTTATACGCACATTATTCTCTGTAGAATAACTCATGTTAGCTTGCAAAAGAAAGACTGAAGGAAGAACACTAAAGCAATGGGTAAAGAATTTCTTGAGAGGTGATAATCAGCTAAATCTA
Source organism: Chlorocebus sabaeus (assembly GCF_047675955.1). Lineage (NCBI taxonomy): Eukaryota > Metazoa > Chordata > Mammalia > Primates > Cercopithecidae > Chlorocebus > Chlorocebus sabaeus. Next base: position 79,701,045 of record NC_132905.1, read on the forward strand.
GTGGAGTTCGGTCATGATGAAGAAAAGTGAAAAACTATTCAAAACACTTTTGCTCCCTTAAATGGTTAGTCTAAAGAATATTAATAGGCTGGCGTGCAATGTACTATAATTGCCTCTCTAAATTTATTGTACTGTTAAATATGATTTCGAATTATTTCTCAAGATGGCATTTAAGTATGTTTTCTATTTAAAAAGCACATCTTTACAATATTTCTTTTCTTTTCTACACAGTGGTTTTCTTTATACTATCAAGCTTTTTCATGTAAATTTCTGGCTGCCTATTATTTGTTGTTATAGTTGTTTTCCTTCTTCTTTGCTGCTATGTATTCTTTTGTAGCACAGTACAGGAACAAGGAATTACAATAACTTCGATTTTAGCCATAATGTTCATTATTATTTTTATGCTAGTGTCTCACATACTTTTATAGAGTATTACAGTTTACACTGGCAGTTTTTAAATTGTAAGAATATTTTAATAAGTACTTAAAAAGTTTCTACTGTTTTACAGAACTTTTTGTTTTTAGATAGAGTATTTTTCCCATGAAGTCATATTTTTAAAGTTTAATTATTTATTTATTTGTTTTTATATTTTATTTTATGGATCAGGGTTTCACTTTGTTGCCAAGGCTGTACTAGAACTCCTGGACTCAACTGATCCTCTTGCCTCAGCCTCCCAAGTAACTGAGACTACAGGCACGTACCACCATGCCTGGCAGATTAACTGCTTTAATTTAATCTTGCCATCCTGCTGTACAAAATGGTCTAAAATCAAAGTTTGGTTAAAGTTTTATAAATAGCTCTGCATTTTTCTTCGTATTGAAAGGAACACAACAAACAGTTTCAGATGACGTTTTTCCCTATAAAAAATGAAATTTCATGAAGTATGTATATATTTAAAGTATAAAACAATGGTGCTTAAAATTAAGTGACATAATATTGTTATGATAAATATGCCTTAAACTGTTTATACATTGCTTTAAATGTGTTCATTCTTGAAACCTCACAAAACTCTGGGAGTTAAGCACTCACTGGTAATTTACCCCATTTTAAATAAAAGCAACTGAAGCTTAGAAATGCCAAGTGACCAAAGTAAGGCCATAGCTGGTACATGGCAGATTCTAGGCAGTTTAGCTTCAGAAAACAATGTATAATTGTCATCACTGTTGCATCCCTTAATAAGGAAGAAAAGAAAATCCTTAGAATTGGACATATTCATAATGAGCACTCTTAAGATATGATAATAAAAACTAATATTTATTGAGCATTTTAGTACTATAATTGTTTTTGTTATATCCCATTACATTAATTACATAATTTGATCTTCATTCCTCATAACAGAGGTATTTTCATCCCTATTTTGAGATAAAATACCTGTGTTTCAGTGACATTAAGTAATCAACCGAAAGTCATGCAATTTGCAGGGAAGGATTCTAACCCAGGATTCTAACTCAGGAAATCTGACTACAGGAATCATAGTTGTTAACTAGAGATGCCAGTTCTACCTTTCTCAATTATAATGGTTTGTTGTTCACTGGTCCAGATTTGAATAAACAATATCAAATGTTGAATGCAGGTTTACTTATTTTTGCTTTCTCTTGCATTTTTATCAGCTTCATTGAGGTATTATTGATATGCAAATGAACACATATATTACTGTATACAATTTGGTAAGTTTAGACACGTGCAAACACTTGTGATACTATCATCACAATCGAGGTAATCCACATGTCCAGCACTTGTCAAAGTTTTCAAGTGTGTATGTGTGGTAACAATACTTAACATGAGATCTGCCCCTTAAAATTTTAAAGCGCTATACTATACTGTATCGTTAACTATGAGCACCATGTTGTACAGCAGACATCCACAACTTACTTGTCTTGTGTAACTGAAATTTATACCCATTGAACAACAACTATGGAAACTTTATCCTTGAAAAAGACTCTTCTATGTAAAGAGGTATGAGTTATTTACTACTAGACTTCTCAGAGTTGTACTAAATAATGAAAGTAATTCTCAAAGAGAAGCAACAATTATCCAATTTCAAGACTTTATAAATGTTAGATGGACTCGAGATAAAATTTCGTAGCAGGGGATATTACTAAGAAAGAAAAAACGTCTGCATGCAAGTGCTAGTGTCAACAAAATCAAAGACATATAAACGTATCATAAATTATGTGTTAGGTGTATATGAGCTATATGTTTACATATAAATGTCATTTCATATGTAGAAACTCCAAAGAACATGATGTCTTAACCATTGATGTCAATGTACATCATCTGCACTATCTTTATTTCGCACCATCTTACAAATCCTACCATTTTAACAGAATTTAACTTTTTTTCTTTTTTTTCTTTCTTTTTTTTTTTTTTTGAGACCAAGTCTCACTCTGTTGCCCAGCCCAGAGTGCGATAGTGTGATCATGGCTCATTGCAGCCACGATGACCTGGGTTCAAGTGATCCTCCCACCTCAGCCTCCCAAGTAGCTAGGACTACAGGTGTACACAACCATTCCTAGCTAATTTTTTTACTTTTTGTAGAGATGGGTTTTTGTCATGTTGCCCATACTGTTCTCAAATTCCTGGGTTCAAGCAATCCTCCCAACTTGATCTCCCATGGTGCTGGGATTACAGGCGTGAGCCACCATGCCCAGTCGGAATTTGAACTCTTATTCTTCACCTTTGGAGGCTATGACTTTAAAATTTTATGAACTTATGAGTAGTCAGAGTTTAAACTTTGTAAATATAAACCACTTTTAATTTAAGCAATATGTCAGACTCTTCCTAAGCCAACACAATTAAATACTTCTACTTTCAATAAAACTTCTGCTGTATTCTTTTTGGTATGAATAATTAAAAATACTCTTAACTCTATAAAATACTAAGAAAACTTTAATTTATAATTATTTAAACCTGAATGTTAACACGAAAATTAAAACCTTGGTTCTCTGTCATTTTTACATGACTGAACATGTCAGTGATATCTATTCACTTGTGTTAAAAGTGATTTTATATTATGCTTTTTTTATTGTTTAAATTCACTAGTTAAGATCTCTTTCATATAAGTCTATATTAATTATATTAAAAATTATATAAATGGTTGAATTATTAATGTTTCTCAATACTAAAAGAGTGTGTAAAACTGTCAATATGTTTATACTCATGTAAATACATAGTATTAACCAAAACATAAACTGGCTCATCAGGGCAAAACCCCTCTTGTAAAAGTTATGAAATACGTGTTTCAATGAGTTTGTAACTTCTGGTTTTCCTAGAGGAACTGATCCTTCTGTGTGAATGTTGTTAAGTGGGTATGAGAAGATGGTGAAAATATCTAAATATAAAATATATGTTACAAAAAAATGGTTAAACGTATTTTTATTTAGTTATTAACTTTATAATGGTACATGAGTTTCCTTCAGTCATCAACAAGTATGTATCAAGTGTTTCTTGAAGTACATTTCTCTGGTCTAGGCATTTTGGAGAGCAGAAAATAGTTAAGAAGATTGTAACTTCTCTCAAGGAATTTTTAGGAAACTTTCTTTTCTGATTTTTACCTAAAATATCTCTAGCTAAGAAACACAGTCTTCCATGAAAACATTTCTAATCATGTTGTCATAATAATAATAGATGTATTTTAAGTAACATTTATCTATTAGAAAAATCTGAGATTCGATTTTTAATCAAAATGGTTTCTATATTTTCTATTAAAAGATTTTTTAAAACCGTATGTTATTTCTTGAATTGAAATTATAGTAACATAAGTCTGCTCTCTGAAACAAGTTTTTTGTTTTGTTTTGTTTTGAGACTTAGTCTTGCTCTGTTGCTAGGCTGGAGTGCAGTAGTGCGATCTCAGCTCACTGCAACCTCTGCCTCCCGGGTTCAAACGATTTTCCTGCCTCAGCCTCCCGAGTAGCTGGGATTACAGGCGCACCACTACGCCCAGCTAGTTTCTGTATTTTTAGTAGATACCGGGTTTCCCCAAGTTGGCCAGGATGGTCTTGATCTCTTGACCGTGATCCGCCCACCTCGGCCTCCCAAAGTGCTGGGATTTCAGGCATAAGCCACCATGCCCGGCCTGAAATAAGTTTTATTTGCACAATTACTTTCAAAGATTATTTGGGAAGTACAAATTCCATATATCAAAATATCTTGTATCATAATTTATAAGATCACCATATTTTTAATAAAATAAATTTATTCCACTATTGTAAAAATTGTTACCTAAAATCATCTGACTCATGTTTGAGACCCTAAAGTTCTAACAATGGTGGCCCTTCTTCTTACTATAAAAAGGCTGTGAAATTAAGTAAACCCAAACCATTCTACCCCAACAGACATGCTGTAATGGAAAATATTTCAAAAATTTCATCAGTCATTTTTCCTGTGCCAAGGCCAAAAATTATACATTTACATATCTTTTTGCATTGCTATCCCAAGAAAAGCTCTATTATAATGTCTCACATCTGTGGGTTTTGGTAAAAGCATTTTGATATTCCACTTCAACACTGTAAATTTATTGACCGTGAAAATGTAACGGAAGAACTCTATTTTATCAAGATGACAACTTTGGGTACTCCTAGTCCACTTAGACTAAAATTCAAGAGGCTAGAATTTTACTTTCTTTTATCTACTACTTTAACAACCAAAAAGTTCAACTTTAATAAGAGGATCATTTTCCCTTTAACTTTCAAATATATCTAGAAATAACATATTTTATAAATTTCCTACCCTGCTTATCACCTGCTGTGATATGTTTCATTTGTGAGTTTGTAGTTGTTTATGAAATGCAAAATTCCTCAAGAGAATTGGAAAGTGCATTGTTATATCTAGATTGAGAAATGGTTAAAATAATTGAAAACCATCTTATTTTAGAATTTTAGATTAAAATAGAAATACAACATGCTTTACTTGTACATCTTTATACTCAGAAAGAGAGAATGCCAAACATGTATTTACATTAAGCACTAAGTCAATGAATCTATCGGTTCTATGATATAGGGAAAAGAAAAGGAATGACAAGGTAAAACAGAAAGATTGAGAAAGAGTAGCATGAGAACCCATGAATATACTGGGAAACATGGACACACATCCAACACATAAAAACACCAAGTGTACAATACAGTTGGAAGAAATGCTGCTTATTCATAACAATTTCTATGGAAGAGGTTTCCTGTTCTGTGTTTAGAATATTTGATTCTCCAAATATTAATATTTGGATCATGGAAAAAAATGAATAATGCCACTGAGTGGGAAATTTAACATTAACCTAAACATTTGAGGTAAACAGGTAGTAAAACAGGGTTGTTTCTGCTTAGAGTTATTGGTTCTGCATTTTTAGCAAAAATAGGATTAAAAGTACAAGATAGTGTCAGACATGAATCCTGACAATATTCCAGGAATATGTTGGCGTGCTTTCCTTTCCTATCACGCCAGCAGTACAACCATGGAGAAACACAGAAAATGATCCTAACATAAGCTACAAAAAATGTTTAAAATCAAAGCTGAATTTTTCCTCTGATAATAAGTAGAAGCATTACATATGCCGGCTAAAGCCAAAGGGAATATGGAGAGGGTTATAATATGGAAATTCATGAAAACCAATCTCAGAAGATAGTACATTACATAATAAGTTACATGAAGACCATAGCCTGTGCTTACAATCCCATCTTTATACTGTCTGTGTGTATGTCTAGGCCTGCACATTAATTCATCACTTTTTTTACTTCTATCATCATGTTTACTTTTATTTCTCATTAACATTTTATGTAGATGTCTTTATGAATACATTTTCCTTTTAGTTTACTTATATATAATACAGAGGCATTGTATGACATGAGAAAAGTACTATCTCTATGTCCTGGAATGCTCTAAATAGAACACATCACATTGTATTTCTGTGGGTGGACAATGAATGTAAATTCAGTCAAACAGGCATTGTTGTTTGGCAGGTTAAATTTTGAAATAATGTGAAGAATGGTATGTGGGTCTCTGACAATAAAAAACTAAAATATAGTGGGTATTATATTTTTCCTGCTTTTTATATATGTGATACACACATATCATATACGCATATGTGATATCTATTCATACATGTATATTCATACATACATATATGTATGGTCATATATATTCAATTCCCTTCCTATTTATATCCTATATGTGTGTGTGAATATATATACACACACACACACATATAGTCTATTCGGAGTAGTCTAATTTTCCTATGAGGACAACCAAACTGTTTGCACAGTATGTATTCTTACAGGGAAGGTTATTCAAATTTCTGTTCCATTGCTGGTATGGCACCCACTTCAGGCCTAAGAAATGCCCTTTTGCTGTTTCTGTGGAAAACAGCGAAAGAATGGAAAACAGTTAAGAGTTATTCCACTGTGGTCGTTTCTTCTTTAGCGAAGGTTGGTTGGTTTGGTCAGCCAGAACCCTTGGCTTCCTTTGTCCAGGGCCTTTTCACTTCACCCTGGTAAACTATGACATCCTAAGCATGAAAAGTTTTCTTTTGTTCTGCCTTCATTATTCTGAGAAAATTTCTATTTGGTACAACCAAACAAATAAGAAAATATTTGAAGTTTTCTTTTCTATCAGTGCTCATTGGGTTCATACTTATTTCTTAAAATGACAGATCGATAAAAATAACAACATTCTAAAACGTGAAGGAAAACAGTCTCATTGCACAAACACCATATGCAAAGAACAAGAAAATCAGCTTAAAAGTAACTTAGATGGCAGGACGCAGTGGCTCACAACTGTAATCCCAGAACTTCTGGAGGCCAAGAAGGGTGGATTGCTTGAGCTCAGGGGTTTGAGACCAGCCTGGGAACATGGTGAGATCCTATCTCTGCAAAAATATATAAAAATAGCCAGGTGTGGTGATGTGTGCCTGTGGTCCTGGGCAGTGCACTGGGGAGCAGAGGTTGCAGTGAGCCAATACTGATGCACTGCACTTCAGCCTGGGCAACAGAGTGAGACCCTGTCTCAAGAGAGAGAGAAAAAAAGCACCTTAGAGGCTGGGTGCGGTGGCTCATGCCTGTAATTTCAGCACTTTGGGAGGCCGAGGTAGGAGAACCACTTGTGCCCAGGCGCTTGAGAGCACCCCGGGAAACATGGCAAAATTCCATCTCTACAAAATGTGAAAATTAGCTTATAGTCCTAGCTACACAGTATGTTAAGGTAGGAGGATCAACTGAGCCTGGGAATTCATGGCTGTAGTGAGCCATAATCACACCACTGCGCTCCATCCTGGGTGACGGAGTGAGACCCTATCTCAAAAATAAATACATTTAAAAAAAGATAAGCAGCTTAGAGACGATTAGCAGTACAGATCTCTAGAGCTGTTTCACTGCCACCCAGGACTGTCTGATATGTAAGTCCTAATAAATTCATCTACTCAACAACAACAACAACAAAGTCTCCGATTTCTCCTTACATGAGCAAAAGCAGATGCTTCTATTTTCTGCTTCATGGTTGTTCATCACACCTTTTTACTTTCAAGTTTTCCAATTAAAAGTTTGAGTTGCATGTAATTGAATATATTTACAGTCTTCCAGAAAGTTTAATTGAACGATTGCCTAAAATAAGCTCTGTTTAATTCAGATCTAATGTTTTATGTTTTTAAAGACATATTTCTTACAAATAAGTTTGTCATTTTACAAACATTTTAAATGAATCATTACATGCGAGATGGCATCACTTGACTGTAAATGGAGATACAGGTGGCAAAATCCTTCAGAAACCATCAAGCAGTCATCTTCCTTTCTTAGTTTTCAGAACTCCAGTTTTCTTTCAGCAGCAAAGTGCCTACTCCAGGCCTATTGTTATAATTGAATTCCCTTTTGTCAATCAATTGATTTAGAGGTGTGTAAACACTTCTGGCTAATGAGATGTTCATGGAGCTTTATTACGGTACTTCAGCAGAAGAGTTTATTTTCTGATTTAAAGAGTGAAGCACGTGAGAAAAAGTAACCTGCATCCTTCCCTTGTTTTCTGCTCTCAGCTGTTATAAAGCAAGTAACAAAATACTCCAGATTTTCCTTTTTTATGGTTGTGCACCTTGGCACTGCCAAAACCTAGACAGCACCATTCTTAGTAGGGTCTTAGTGTATGACTGCTGTGGATCTTGATGAGCATGTGTCCCTGGTATTATAGAAGGTAATAATACACTTGCTTGTGGTACATGTATGTGTTGGCCCGAATAAGAGAGATAATAAATGCATTTACTGTATATAATATTTATTGCATAAATCTTGTGTGTTTAGTTAGTACATCCATATATAAAACAATCTAAAGAGTATATTAATGGTTAGTTATTTCTTTTGCAATAAACCCCTGTAAATGTGAATATACATTAATAATATCTTAAAATATGAATTGTCATGAACAATGAATATCATCCACGATTAAAGAGGCAATACTGAAACTAAAAGTGGTACGCCTATTGTTGCCAGCAATGAATTCCAAAGGGTCTGCAGCAACCTCAATTTTTGCCTCCTCAGAAGAAAAATTTCAACTGAGGGGCAGAAGGCAGAAGAGACCGAGGCAAGTTAGAGCAGGAGTGAAAGTGTACTAAAAAGTTTTAGAACGGGAATAAAAGGAAGTGCAGTACACTTGGGCCAAGCGGGTGACTTGAGGCATCAATCGCACGGTTCAACCTTTTGACTTGGGCTGTATATGTTGGCATGCTTCTGAGGTCATGTGTTTCTTCTCCCCTGATTCTTCCCATGAGGTGGCTGTCCATGGGTGCAGTGGCCTGCTCGCTCTTGGGAGCATGCACAGTATGTTTACTAGAGTTGTACACATGTTCACTTAAGGTGTCTTGTTTTACCAGCCAAATGTCCCCAGAAGGTAGTATACCACTTAAACCCCACCATTTTGCCTCTTAGTACGCATGCTGGAGCCCATTCACCCAACTCCTGATATCTTATTAGGATGCTGTTGATCACCAGCTTCAGGTGTTTCTGTTTATTGGGAGACTGCCTTGCCCTGATACTGGCTGTATTTTAGAAAGACAGTTAACAACCACCTGACTACCACCTGATGGTCACCTAACATTCCCGGTGTGTGTATACCTTGCTCATGTCTGACTAGCTACCTACTGTACCACTATTAGAATAGCCCAAACCAGAACACTGACAAAACTAAATGCAGGCAAGGATGTGGAGCAACAGGAACTTTCATTTATGGCTGGTGGTAATGCAGAATGGTACAGTCACTTTAGAAGATAGTCAGTTTCTTACAAAAGGAAACTAACTCTTAACGTAGGAGCCAGTAATCGTGGTCCTTGGAATTTACCCAAAGGAGTTTAAAACTTACGTTCACACATAAACCTGTGCACAGATGCAGCTTCATTTATAATTGCCAAAACTTGCAAGCAACTAAGATGTCCTTAAGAAGGTGAGTAGGTAAATAACTTATGGTACCTTCAGACAGTAGAATATAACTTAGTGCTAAAAGGAAATGAAAAACATTTGCCTTAAAGTCTACATACTGTATGATCCCAACTATATAATAATCTGGAAAAGACAAAACTATGGAGATAAAAAGATCAATGATTGCATGGTTTAAGGGAAAGGGGAGAGTAAATAGGCAGACAACAGAGAATTCTTAGTGTAGTAAAATGATACCATAATGGTGGATACATGTCATGATATATTTGTCCAGACCCATAGAATGTACAACACCAAGACTGGACACTAATATAAATTATAGACTCTGGGTAATATTGATATGTCAACATAGGCTCATCAATTGTAATAAAGGCACCACTCTGGTGGGGGATGTGAGAATGATGAAGGCTTTGCATGTGAGGGGGCAGGGAGTATATGAGAAATTTATACCGTTTCTGTTCACTTTGGTGTGAACTTTAAACTTCTCTAAAAATATATATATTTTAGGCCCGCTGCGGTGGCTCAAGCCTGTAATCCCAGCACTTTGGGAGGCCGAGACGGGTGGATCACGAGGTCAGAAGATCGAGACCATCCTGGCTAACAAGGTGAAACCCCGTCTCTACTAAAAAATACAAAAAACTAGCCGGGCGAGGTGGCGGGCACCTGTAGTCCCAGCTACTCAGGAGGCTGAGGCAGGAGAATGGCGTATCCGGCCACTGCACTCTAGCCTGGGCGACAGAGCAAGACACCGTCTCAAAAAAAAAAAAAATATATATATATACACACACACACACACACACACATATATATATTTTAAAAAGTAGACTAACCATAAGATTTAACTACAATATTAAAATTTTATACTTCTATTTAATTACTGTATTATATCTAAGTTTATAGGTACTTTAGCCAAATTTCATTATTATTTTAAATTAGTATTGAATAATTTATGTCATTATTCTGCTAAATAGGAAATAATGAATTGGTTATGCTATAGTTGATCCAGAGTAATGTAATCATGTTTCTAAGGATGCTATTCTGGTTACGATCTTTACACAAAAGAATATGAGTCTTGTGAAAAAGAAATACAAAGTTAAATAAAAATAAAAATTAAAATGAATCCAGGATTTATAAATTACAAGATACAATAAAAATGTAATGAAAACCTCATTTCCTAGTTTAATTAAATTAAATGTATGTAAACACTTTTGATATTAGTTTAGGAAATAAATAATTTTCAGTTTGATTTAAATTATACAGCAATATATTCCTTAATTTTATTAGGAAGTTTCTCTTTGGGGCAGTTTCAAAAGAAGTTAACATCACAATTTATGACAAACATGGTTTTGCTTTCAGCTCCAAAGAAATGTTTTATATTAAAGCATTTTTCAGACCCCAAATCACATGGGTGTTAATTATACCTGCTTTCTTATAAAATATTATAAAGCATGGAAGTTACCAAAAAAAGAAAGAAAGAAAGAAACCATATACTGTTAAAAAGAAAGTACTTCTGCCAAGTCTGACTTAATTAAATATGAACCAGTTTGCAGGGCTTAGTAATCAAGGATACAATATATTCAAGAAATTTAAGGAGCCAGATTATTGTTTTACTTGGGTTCTATTTTATACCACCTAGGAAAATTAAATACTGACATGATTGCCTTTATCAGGACACTTTATATTTCTCTCAAAATATTTCATGCCCCTCCTAATGCTGTTATAAATAAGGTCAATACAAGAGTAACTAACCCACTGTGCAAAAAAGGAGAAATGCACTGTGCTTACTTTGACTTCTTTTATTGTGAGTTAGTTCATAATCAAAGCTATTGGAAACCATAACTAGTTTAACACTTAATTAACACATTAATTTCATGGAATGCATCTCTACCTACTGTGGTTGTTGGATATACAGTAAGTGTGTTTATTAAATATGTGCAGAACAGGAGAGAGGTTGCTGAAGAATGTTTATTAGGTGTGTTTGCATTATGACTACATTTGCATTGTGACTCATGACTTTGTCACACTGCTTACAGATCTGTAATCACGCAATTGATCTTGAGAAGTTTATTTCAGCTAGGATTAGGATGACTACTCTACAAAATATTTTTGCACTGTAACTTCAGAGCATAAAGAATATTGACTAGTACTAACAGATTTAAACAAGTGTGTTTTGACTTAAAATATTTGGTAATTCGAATATTTTCCTCATATGAAATGTTATCTTACTAACATTAAATTTTTGTTGAATTTCTCCGAGTGATGCAAAAATATTACCAATTTCAGTTTTCCTGTACACCTGAAAAATTTTCAACACAATAGCCATAAAGCTCTAATGGCTTTTTTGTGATTGGGTAAAAGCATATTTTCATCTTCTAAAAATTGTCAAAATTAAATATTTTGACTATTGCTTTTTTATCTCAATAGTCAAATGTTTTAGAAATATATTTCTAATATATTTGCTTTTTTAGTTTGAAAAAGTTTTATTTGCTGTAAATAAGAGTAATTCAGGTGAACAAATGTGAATACAGAACACTAGAAACATGATGTGTGAAGCAGGGAGATAAGGCGAAACATTAGAAGGAGTGACACCGACTATGTTTGGTTATGTTTATATTTTCTGCTTTCAAAGCAGAAAAAAAGACATCCTGGCAGTTTGCTAAAATTCCTATTTCTTCTTTGTCTTTTGTTATAGGAAGACTCTATGAACTTGCAGGTTTACACTTTTTTTCCCTTTGCTCACATCTTTTTTTCACCAACTCCTCAGAACTGTTAAGTCTGAGTATCATTGTCATGATTAATCAATCCTAGTAAGAATCAGTTGATTTGCATCGAGTATTAGTATTTTATTTATTTATTTATTTATTTATTTATTTATTTATTTATTTATTTATTTTGAGATGGAGTCTCCCTCTGTCACCCAGGCTAGAGTGCAGTGGTGCAATCTCAGCTCACTGAAATCTCCGCCTCCTGGGTTCAAGCGATTCTCCTGCCTCAGCCTTCCAAGTAGCTAAGATTACAGGCGTGTGCCACCACACCCAGCTAATTTTTGTATTTGCAGTAGAGACAGAGTGTCACCACGTTGGCCGGAATGGTCTCTATCTCCTAATCTCGTGATCCGCCCATCTCAACCTCCCAAAATGCTGGGCTTACAGGTATGAGCCACCGAGCCCGGCCCAGTATCATTTTTTAGAGTGTCTTTAATTACTAGTGAAAAGACAAGACTGGGAGGGTTTTCGAAATCTAAAGATCTAAAATCATTTGTCTAATTTTCAGGTAGGTAAATAATTGACAAAAATTAAGGTGGATGTGTAGTTAAGAAACTACTGAAATACTACAAAAAAAAGTTAATGGACACTGAACCGGTTTGAAAATAGAGGACATGACGAGAAGTGATTGATTTGTTGATATACTGGAAAGGTAAGCAGAAAACATTTCCCGAAGGACTCAGTGTAGAACGTAACAAAAGGAAAAGAATCAAGTGTGTTTCAGTATTTTTGGCTTAAATAATCTTTAAAAAAATGGAATTATTACTCATTAAGATAGGGAGAATATGAGAGAAAAGTTTCTGGGAACAAACCAGCAGTTCAGTTTGTGGCTTGTTAATTTGCAAAGATCGAAGAAACATCCATGTATCAGATACTTTGAATGGGCCATTGGACCCAAGTAGAAGTCCAGGATTGAGATGTAAATTTGGTAGTCTTCTGACTGCAGACTTAGATCACTTAGGGATCACTTAGACAGTGAGAGAATATGGAGAGAGAAAAGGTCCAATAACTAAGTCTGGGTCCAATAGCAAAATTTAAATGTCTGGAAAGAAAGAAAGAATCAACGAGAAGGTAAACCATGGTTTCTCAATCTCAACACTAGTGACATTTGGGGCCTGATAATTCTTTGATATGGGAGACTATCCCATACATTGTAGGATGTTTAACAGCATCATTGACATTTACCTACTAGATGCCAGAAGCATATCCTCTCCCCAGGTGAGACAAACCTGAAGGTTTCTTCAGATATTGCCAAATATCCCTGGCTGGGCTTGGCTGGAGTGGGAGTGGAGGCAGCAAAATAACTCCCCTGAACTAGACTCCTGGGGAGGAAACTAGGTAAATGTTATGGCTTAGGAGGCTAAGCAAAAATTTAAAAATTTTCTTAGAGGAGTGAGTGATCAATTGTGTCAAAGGGGTGAAGTAAGATGAGGACTCAAAATGAATTAACCATATGATGGTCATTAACATCACCATATGTCGACATCTTCCTGGACTAATGCAATAGCCTCATAGCTAGTGTGCCTGCTTCTACTCTGATTTTTCAGTCTACTTTTAACACAGAATCCAGAGTGATCCTGTTAATATTCAAGCTTGATACCTTCCTTTTTTACTCAATGTTAATAAAAAGTCTTCTTAAGGTGACAGTGCCCTGTATCATTTGGACCCATACTACCTCTCTGATCTTATCTCTTAACACTGTTTTCCTTCCTTATTTTTCTGAAGCTTTTCCTGCGATATATAAGCAAGGTACTACCTCAGGCATTTGGAACCTTTTTTCTATTGCCTGGGACTCTCTTTCTTTAGATGACTCTATGATTCACTCCTTCATTTCCTTCCAGTCTTTGATCAAATGTCAGCTTCTGAGACAAGGTTTTCTTATGATCTTATTTAAAATTGCAAACACTTTTCCACCTGGCTACCTTATTTATTTACTGTTTTATTTATCATTATAACTTTTGGCATTTTCTAACATAGTTTACATATTTTTAAAGTCTATGTTCACTAACAATTAGTTTAATATCAGCAATACCTTTTTTGTTTGCTTGTTTCACAGCTATTCCTCACAAGTGGAATATGCTGAACAATATCAGGTACCCAATAAATATCGGTTGAACAAATTAATGAACTAATAAGCTAAAGAATATTTTCTCCACTGTAAATGCAAACAATCAGCTTTTAGAAAGTATAATTAGAAACAGATGCAAGAGAAGGACAGTTGCCTGGACACAAAAGTAAGGTGAAGTTCCATTAGTGATATATCCATTTATTTGAATAGAAGTTATCAAGTAACACTTATTTATATCAAAGTATTTGGGGATTTAATGCAGAAATCCTTAAGATGTTCACTCAACTCAGAAGATGGTTGTAATAATTTTAGTGTCCATTTAATTGGCCATGAGGTGCTCAGATTAAATGATTTCTGGGTGTGTCTGTGTGTGTGTCAAGATGAAATTAGTTTTTGAATCTATAGACACAATAAAGTAGATTGCTCTCCCCAGTGTTGATGGATATCATCCAGTCTCTTTAGGGTCTGAATGAAACAAAAACTGGAGAAAGGAGAAACTCACACACGCCACCACCCCCCCCTCCCCGCCCTGTTTTTTCCTGCTTTGCGGATTAAACTGGAACATCTCATGTCATATGTTAGGCTATCAGACTGAGAGTTACACCATTGGCTTCTCAGGTTCTTAAGCATTTATACTCAAATTACACCATTGACTTCCCTGGGTCTCCATCTTGCAGAAAGGCGATTGTAGGACTTCTCAGCCTCCACAATTGGGTCAGCCAGTTCCTCGTGGTCTCTCTCTCTCTCTCTCTCTTTCTCTTCACTCTCTTCCAGAAGCAACTGGGGCTGTTTGTCTAGAGAACCCTAACCAATACAAGAGCATTTTCATCTTTAGAAAAATTGATTTTCTACATGTATGAGTAGTCACATATAAAAGATAAAATATATATCAGTTAACAAATGTGTTTCATCACATCTTTGACATAATTTTATTGTTAATTTTTATTTCATTTTTTAAATTTTAAAATCAATGTATTCTGTCTAAATCTGTTTTGTTCTGCTATAGAAATATGTTAGATTGGGTAATTTATAAAAAACAGAAATCTATGTCACAATTCTGTAGTTTGGGAAGTTTAAGACATCAGCATCTGGTGAGGATGAACTTGCTGTGCCCTCCGATGGTTGCAGATAAAAAAGGCAAAAAGGGAAAGGGTGCTGTGTCCTCACATGGTAGAACATGAGGAAAGAGAAGGAACCCGCTCCTGCAAAGCCCTTTTTACAACAGCATCAATCCATTCATGAGAGTGGAGCCTTCATCACCTAAACACCTCCCCAAAGGCCCTACCTCCCAATACTGTTGCATTGGAAATAAAGTTTTTAACACATGAATTATGGGGAACACATTCAGATCATAGTCTGTACTCATAATAGCATGTGAATATTTTCACATCCCTAACTTTTAAAAGTAGAATTTATTAAACCATGAAAGTGTCAAATAATATGCTGAGTGTATCTATACATTGTTATATTTTAATTCTTGCAACAACCTTATGAGATAGGATGCAAGATTTTCTCAGGTTTACATAGTTACTGAATGTCGTTCACCGATTCAAACCTATCACCATTCCAAGACTATGGCTAACACACAATGTTCCATTTACCCCATTAAAGTTTCTTAGAAGAAGGCTGTGATCAAATTGCTAATGGTATTACTCTTAACATTACCCAGTTTTATCAATTCTAAAACATATTTTTGCATATTTAACATTAATAAAATGGAGAAGCATCTTACAATTGATAGTGCTTATAATTGCTGTCAACCAGGGAGCAATCATAATTAAAACATGTCAAATCCCTCCTGTGAAACCTTCATGTAAGGAAGAACTCATTAGCACCGGAGTCTTAGAAAAGATGATATGAATAAAAGCAGTGTTTCTTTTACAACAGTATTATAATTGTCATTTATTGTGTGCTTACTGTCTCTGCAAGCATTTTGTAATCTATTTGCAGGCTTTAATACTTGTAACAATTCTCAGGACAAGAATTTTGATCCACGTTTTGCAGATGTGTATCATTTTTATAAATTTCTCACTGCTTCTCGGTGATGGAGTCCACATTGGAACCCAGGTGTTCTGAGATCTCAGTGCTATTAGGTGGAAGAGTTGAAATGTTAACTCATCTGTGTTTTTAATTGTTATAACATTTGGTCTTTCATCTATGTTTATTGTTCCATTTTTGTTTACCAAGTACAGTGCCTATACACAGCAGGTATTTAACTATATTTTATGGTCAATTATTAATACATTACACAATGTATAGGTCAAAGGCCAATTGTTCCTTATGTTATGCCATATCTTTTCCATTTTTGACCCCAGAAAACTTCTTATGTAATTGTAAAATTGCACTTAATTATTCTCAGCTTTTTCGATTTTAAGAGATAAAGGTTTACAGAAATAAGAAACATTTTTAATTCACCTTTATATTCCCAAACAATTTTTATAGTACACCAAACATCAGAAATTTCATTGAATTTAGTATTTAAAGCAAATTAATGTATTTTAAGTTTAAATCTTATGGCAGCTTAATACAGAAAACAGACTAACTTGGGGTAAAGTTAGGTAGATAATTATAATTCCTTGAAATCTTTTTAAAATTTCACCTCACTGTGACTCAGTCACAATAGTTGAATCTTTAAAATAGGCTCCAGCCTCAAAAATTCTGATCCAATACAACTTGTAGCTATATTACAATATGAGCTTTAAGGGACTCTGATTCTGTTATATACAGAATTCAGTTCAAGAAATTTCTTCATCTTGATTTCTAGGGTTCTACAGATTGTTCTCTTTTTCTATATGTTTTTTCTTTATTCATACATTCTCTCTCATGAATGCACTTCTATGTGAATAATTTATGTAATATATATGCACACACAAATACATATTATATTCCAATAAATAAGAATTTATTCCAAATTTGTGAAAATACATATGGAGCAATGATAGAATCAACTTGCATGTTTTTATAACTTGTCTTACACTGAAAGTGTTTTTTAAAATAAATAATGCTACAGATTTATCAACAAAGAGTAATATGGAAAAAGAAAAAAATAAATATAATTGAACCTGATCATCTCTATTAGCATTTATTTTTATGTTTTAGATGCAACTATGTTACCTAGAATTATCTAGATTTTCGTCACTCCACTTCGTATGGTCACAGCTTAGAAAAAGTAAATTAGGGCCAGGCGCAGTGGCTCACACCTCTCATCTCAGCACTTTGGGAGGCCGCCGCAGCTGGATCACGAGATCAGGAGTTCGAGACCAGCCTGACCAACATGGTAAAACCCCATCTCTACTAAAAATACAAAAAGTAGCTGGGCGTGTTGGCGCGCACCTGTAATTGCAGCTACTCAGGAGGAGGCTAAGGCAGGAGAATTGCTTGAACCTGGGAGGCGGAGGTTGCAGTGAGCCGAATTTGCGCCATTGAACTCCATCCTGGGTGACAGAGCAAGACTTGGGACAAAAAAAAAACAAAAAAAAAACAAAAAAAAAAAACAGTAAACTAGATGTTTTGGGAGAAATAAAATTGATATGACAGTGCTTAGAATACATCTTAGTTCTATTGTCTTTTAACCTGAAATGTAACAGTGTAGGCTAAATATGTGTGAAAGCAAATTTAACTATGTCTAAATTTATCAGCATAATGAATTAACACAGTTTGAAATAGTTCACATGATGCCTTTTTTGAACACCTCTCCAGTGTAGCATCCACACTGGTGTTTTCTACGTAACTGTTTTTATTTCAGCTAACAGTACATGTGATAAGATGGAACTAAATTATGTATTTGCATAAAATTGTATGTATTTCATGTCAGAGTCATCTTTCAAATTTGTCACTTTCCAAAAGACTAATGAATCAGTGGAAATATGTGATTTTGCTGCATTATTCAGACATAATGGGAGCATTGGAATAGGTTAAATACATTCAGGTGAAACATGATTTATAACTTTTGGATAAAACTTACTGATAATGCCATCTCAATATTATGCTTCTTCATCTGAGTTATTTATTTTAAAATATATTCCATATTTCAAAGGGAAGTAGCGTATTATTTTAGTGATGGAACATTACTTGCACATTCTTGCATAAAATGTGGTTTCACCAAATGTCTTCTGCAGAATTTCACCTGTAAATTTGTTTTCTCTGTATGAAAAGTGATAATCAAAATGATAGAGTACAATCCTATGACCGATAATATTAAAGTGTATAAATAAGTATCAAATCCAAATCCAGGATAACGCAGAGCCTTTTTAAATATGCTTTATAGCCAGAAATATACCTTAAAAGTGATTGGCTTAGCAAAAGTATGTTTAGCAAGGTCCTGGGAGATATGTGCCACTGAACATTTCACCACAATGCATCGATGATGCGAGAGGGATATTCTCTTTGTGAACTTTCTGAAGCCTCATGTCAATAAAGACAGAAGACAGCCAAATCCTGCCCAGGTCATTTTGCACAGGGGGCTTGCCTAACATGCCCACAGTGAAAAATTCTGTCTCTTAACACATGCGCAGTAAGGGAAGTAAATCAATGTGGAGTGGCTCAGACTAAAGGGTTGCCCTCACACTGCGAGAATAGGGTGGAGCCAGCAGGAGTTCACACCTTAGGCAGGTGGGAGGAGCCTGGCCTCTTCAGCTCGCAGTGTGGTGGCCTGGTATTCAGTCTGTGAGGAGGCAGGCTGTTGGTAGGACCCCCTTTTTATACAGAGAGCTTTCTTTTAATAAATTCTGCTCTCCTCACCTTTTAATGTGTCTGTGTGCCTCATTTTTCCTGGTCGTGACACAAAAAGCCAGATTTTAGATGAACTAAGGAGCAAAAAATCCTGCATCATTTTCTGGCCGGTATGGGGACATGAGGAAAGGTGAGTAAAGTGTGGACCAAAAAAATCTTTTTCCCTCTCATTTCTGAGCCTTCTCATCCTCAGACTTCTTCTGAGGGTACAGAAAGCTGCATCCCCCCCATCCCAGGCTGTTGCTCTCAGGGGTCTGATATGTCGGCCTCGATCCGATCCAGTCTTTTCTATGGCATTTTCCTTTTTTCAGGACTGTAACGGCACCTATCTTTTCATTTGCAATATTGGGGGTGTTCTGCCAAAATTGGCAGCTTCCCACTCTCTTCCTTGCCAGCCAGGGCTGAGACTCATGGCCCAAGGGTCCCACACAGCAGGCTGGCCAGCAATCCTTGCCGTGTGCCCACAGAGTCTTCCACTCCGCTGACCGAGAGGTCCAGCTCAGTTCAACAGCAATTAAAAGTTTCTCTCCCTATTGGATGAACCCACTCACATAAGAATAAGAGATTCAAATTCCAGGAATCTTTCCAGCCCTGCAATTTAAACTGTTTTTTAAATTTTTTTTTTTTTTTTAACTTTTTTCCCACCAGGTCAGGAGTTGGTGGATTGGTGCAAAGTAGTTGTGGTTTTTGCCATTACTTAGATGGCAAGGGAGATGATTGCTTTTGCACCAATCTAATGACACAGTCCTGCAAGTAGAGAGGGCTTCTCTATGGCAGAGGCTTTTTTCCTTTTAGAAGATGTTTTACTAGGCCAGGACCCCAACTATCACTGTTTATATTCTCTGTGAAGTTTTGACTATGAAAAAGGATTTGTGAGGTTGGTCTTAGACTTTAGTCAATCTGGTGTGCTTTGCATGTCTTCCCGTATGGTTCTGTCAAAAAGACAGGTACCTTAGGATGGGATGTGGGCCTGGGACTCCATAAGCCCTCTGTTAAAATTAGCCTGGCAAACTGGTCAGTAGCAAACTTTTCTGCAGGCCTCTAGCTTGTTTTATATCCTTGGGAGAACCACGTGGTACTGCTTTGTTTTAGCCTCTGCCATTTTACAGTGGCAGCTAGTGTTCAATCTTGGCCTATGGAATGAGTCCTTTCTGGTTTGATAATCTGTATGAACTTTGCCATTTATTGATTCTCTTCCCCTCCACGAACCTGGGAGGGTTCTCTGAGCACCTGGGAGGTTATTTTTGGTAAAATTTGAAAGCCAGAAATATTGTCTGCTTGGCACAGCTAAAGTTTGGTAATAAAGGATTTAAAAGGATTTTCTTAAAGAATGATCAACTTAATAGTGGATATCCAACTTATAGGTATATTTAAAAGGCTTTTATGTTTATGTTTTTCCTTTCTTGGATCTTGTTTTGCTGGAAAAAGTTTTTTTTTTCTCAGTTGAATTATTTTTCTCCATTTTGTCTTGGCACTCCTAATGCACACATGAGGGACCTGATAATTTCTGATGGCTTGGGACTTCTTAGGAAAAACAGAAAAGGCACCATGTATTCCTTTGGAAGAGACCTCTGTGTTTACCTCACAGAGCCCCAGGAATTAGAGGCAGATGGATTCTTCTAAAAATTTGTGTTTGTCTTCCAGCTATACTTGTGTATTAGGCCCTAGAAACTGCATACTTTCCTAGCCTTACTGTTATGGGCTCCACCTGGAAGCCAATAATCCAATTAGGAGATTGGCAAACAAAAAAATCTTATAGCTACTGGATCTTCTTCTGTCTATGTAGTTATATATGTGTTGTGTGGGATAAAAAGAGCTCTAATTAATTGGTTTAAAGGAAAATAAGTGCTTAGATCAAATGTTTTTAAAATGGAAGATAAAGCTGTGGTATCTTTTGGTTCATGTGACTTTAATCTTTGAGAAATAAAAGCAACCTTAAAGATTATTGGTAAAATGCAGATGTCACCAAAATGTAAATTTTTGCCTGGGGTTAAAGAAGTTGTTTTAATTAGATAATATAAAGCTAAAAGTTTAAACAAGATATGGGAAGTTACCTTAAGAAATTAATCTTGCAAAAAAATTTCTGTGTGTGAACATTGACTAACTTTAAAAGGGTTATAAAAGGTTTTTCTTCTTTTAAAAAAATTTTGAGTCATCATTTTGGCGAAATAAATAATTTGTGGTAATCTAGAATTCTATTTCATAACATCAAGTCTTTTAAACCTCTAACATATTTAATAGGCTTCCTCAGATCAAACTGCACTTTCAAAATTGTCTTTCCTGATGCTTTGCTTTTGGTTACTACAGAGGGCCCGGGGAGGACCCAGAAGAGAGCTGAACAGGATTACCTGATGTGTTTAAGTATTTGGGGTTGCCAAAAAGATGTTTAATCTTTCTCAAGTTATATACACATATATGTGTGTGTGTGTGTATATATATTATATATATGCAACCTCCACCTCCCCAGTTCAAGTAATTCTCCTGCCTCAGCCTCCAGGTTAGCTGGGACTAGAGGTACACAATACCACGCCCAGCTAATTTTTGTATTTTTAGTAGAGATGGGGTTTCACCATGTTGGTCAGGACAGTCTCGCTCTCTTGACCTTGCGATCCACCAACCTCAGTCTCCCAAAGTGCTGGGATTCCAAGCGTGAGCCACCATGCCTGGCCTTGTTTCTCTCTCTCTCTGCCTGGCTCTCCAGAATTTGGAAACTAGCTGTGAATATTCTCAACTTATGGCAACATAGTTGTTTGCATCAGTGCAATAAGAATCCACTTTCTTTTGTAACAGGATGAAATTGAAGAAACTGGTCATTTTATCAAGGCTTTCACTGGAATGGTATGCTTCCCTTTAAGGAGTCAAGCTCTATTTGAAGAACTGATAAAACCCCCATGGGAAAGCTGGCCTCATGCCTTGTCTACACAGTTCCGATACATGGTTTCTAACCTGCAGTGAGTCAAGTATGTCATTTTCTAACAGGTCCAGGAACCCTATGTTTTTGGCACCTCAAGAAGAGAGGAGTTTACTCAATTCACAGATATTTGAGGGTATAAACCCATGGCTGGGCTCAACTTTAGAAAGTCCTATCTGAGATTCCTTCTAGAACAGACTTCCATCAAAAGCCAATTTAAAAAGCCTATGTAGAAATAATTATTCTTGCTGCACTTCAGGCAAATAATCAGGCCAAGTATAAAACTGAAGTCTATTTTCCAAACAGCTCAGTCCTATCATGATTTTTTAACAAAAATGAGGACTGAAGGGAGAGAAACTGTGTTTCAAAACTTACCACACATTTGTCATTAAATTCTAAACTCATTAGTTGTTTTTAAGTTTCTTGCCTACATTTTAAACTAACCCTGCTTATTCCTATGAACAAACCAGTGATCTTTAGCTGCAGCTCAGAAAGAAAGGAATTGGTAATGTAAACATCTGGATCAATTTTCTAGCTCTGAGCAATTATCCTGCAAATGCTGTGAAATGATGGGGAAAAAATAGTGTGCCAAAACTCTGAGGTTTCCTTTTTTGGAAAGTAAGACTGAGGGAGCTAACCAAAGCCAAATCCCATGCACCCAAACCTTAGGAAGCATAACTGTGGCCACCAGTTATCTGCGTGTGTTGGAAGACATCTTTTTCTCTCCTTTGTTGGAGGAGGACTCAATTCCACAGCTTTACCTTAGCATTTGGCTTACAAGGACTTCATGCAATCCCCGTAAGACACAATATTGTCCCAAACTCAATTCCAAGCTTCGGGTTGAAGCCCCAGGGTGGCAGGGGGGTGGTGGAAACAAACTGGATCTGAGGGATCCAGAGGCAGATGATAATGGAACTTAAAAGGCACAGTGCAAGAATCATGCCTAATTCCTGCCAATTAAGCCAAGACTCCTGTTTGATGAATAAAGGTCATGCTAGTATCCATAGCATAAATGAAGTCTAGGGAACTCAAAGGTTACTGACAGCAGGGGAAACAGGGTGTACGTGGGTAAGAGCAGATATTGCAACCCCAAGTCCCCCTGTTAACCCGGGTGAAAGCCACTTTGACACCTATGGGCGGCACCCTGTCATGGTTACTTGGACTCAAGGAAGAAGGAAAGAGGAATGCCTCACTTTCTCTCCTTCATCTGCTGGAACCTGGGATGTCTTGCTCCCCTCTTTCTAGATGAGTGGCCACTCATCTTCAGTCTATACCCCTTTCTCAGGCATCCTGAACCCCTGGGACTCCTTCAAAACAAAACACCTTCTTTTTCCTCCTCTGTCCTCTCTTCACAGTTAGGTAATTGTGTCTCTGTACTATGGGACACTCGCCTCAGATGCATCCTCCAAACTGGCAAAAGTTAATTTCCCAAACCTTAAACTGGTTGGCTTAGGATTGGACTTGGGGGAAGGGAACCCAGAAGCCAGAAGTTTGACATGCCAACAAAAGGGTAAACTGTTTTTGTGTGTGTGTGTGTGGTTTTTTTTTTTAACCAGTCAGGCTCTTGGCCTCCCTCTTAGTGTGCAAATCAGTAAAAGGCCTTGAGATTTTTGAGCTGTCTTTACCCGCCTTTTTCTTTTTTGATACATGTTTTCTAATAATGAGGTTTGTCTCTTCTCACCTTCAGGCCATCCAACTCCAAACAGTCATGCAACCAGAGTCTACAATCAGAGCCTCAGACGATGGCTCCTTTTGCAGGGGAAACTAAGGTCTCTGAGGGAGATCTGACTCCTGTGTTCCCAAAACAGCACCCCCGTTGTTGGATCATTCTTCATCTTTATCCTTATCTTTATTCTAACAGCGGTTATATGCACGTCTTTGAGGGGCAAATGATAGAGACAGGAGACAGCCAAATGCCACCAGGTCATTGTGCACTGGGGGCTTTGCCTAACCATGCCCATGGTGAAAAATTCTGTCCCTTAACACATGTGCAGTAACGAAAATAAATCAACGTGGAGTGGCTCTGGCTAAGGGCCCACCTGCTGCTGGAAGAATGGGGGGGAGCCACTGGGAATTCAAGTCTTCTGCAGGGAGGAGGTGCCTGGCCTCTTCTGCTTGCATGTGCTGGCCTAATATGCAATCTGTGAGGTGGGAACCTGTTGGCAGGACCCCCTTATTTCACTGAGATCTTTCTTTTATACCTTCTGCTCTCCTCAGCTTTCAATGTGTCCATGTGCCTAATTTTTCCTGATTATGACACAGGAACCTGGATTTTAGTGGAACTAAGCAGCAAAAAATCCTGGAACAATATGATCCCAGTGCTTCCTTTAAATCTTTATACCCATCATCTGATTTTTTTGAAGACATTCAGCTTAAAAAATATAAACAGTCATAGCGCTCATTAATCTTCTTTCTCACATAATCTAATTAAAAGACAAGTAAAAAAAAAAAACTTGTTAAATTTATGTGGAGATTCTGTTGTTTGGAATAAGGACACTACAAGACAAAGTAGTTGCTCTTGAGCCGAATTTGTGTAGACTAGTATCTTTACTCCAGAACCTACTAATGCTTTGACCTTGGACAGGTTACAGTGAAGAAGTGAAAGTACTTACATCATAAGCTTCTTGTGAGTACTAAATACATTTGCACATGTGTGTTTAAAACAGTACTTGAAGTATAGCAAATATAAAATAAATATTAGTAAAATTATATTTCCTGTCTCTTTGGATATATGCAGCTTATCCTCTTTTTTTCTTTTCTTATATGAAATGAGTTAAGAACGTGCCACCCTAGAATATGCTGCTCTGATGTGTTGACTAAAAGCCTCTGTGACTTGTCACATTTTTATAACTTATTACTCCTTATCCAACTGAGTATACAAGTGATCAACTCTGTGTCTTTGGATCTTTTCCATCTTCCATTTCCTTATGAAGACTCCTGTGTCACATAAAACCTATATTAACTAGATTTGTATATTTTTTACCTCTTGGTCCATCTTATATCAGTTCAGTTCAATTCTGCCACTCAGTAAAAGAACTCTAAGAGGAAAGAGATAAAATTTTGCCCTCCCCTATGATATCTATTCACTAGCATTGTTTTATGTATATCTAGTAGCAATCTTCCTTTCTTTGAAAATATTCAATCATGTCTTTCACAGGGAATGAAATATTCATTATATTAAAACGTTATTAATTTCCATTGCTATTTCCAACAGAAATTTAGTCATTATGGTGGTCAAGAAAAAGTCTCTTCAACTTCATTAACTCTCAGATAGAAAAACAATATAAATGAAGGCAGAACATTGCTAATTTTTAAAAATTAGTATTTAATATTTTGGAGTGCTGAATTGGAACAATTAAATTTCTCAGTAAAACAAAAATTTAATGTTAAAATCAACTACCCTTTGACCACCTACCTTTTTTTTCTTACTTAAAATGTACTTTCAGTATTTAAAGAAAAACCTACAAGGGTTAAACAATAAGTAAACTCAAACTTAAGCTTTGGTTTAGTAATAGTGGATGATTAACTTATCAAATAATGTTTTGTTGTATTTTAACATTAATTATTTTATATTTCAGTTTGTGCATGATAAAAATTAAAAGTGGTTTAGGAAATTATTGATTTGTTTGTGTTGTAAAGGTGTTTATGGACATTTAAATTTTATTGTTTATGATTTTTATTATGTAATTTAACTACTTATTATCTAGTTGAAATTTTATCAACTTTCTTAGAGACTTTACATTTTTATTGTGCTAGAGCTAGAATGTCCTACTATTAAAAAAGTACATATTTTGTATACCCTTTTTGTATTTCTTAATTGTACTTTACTATTCTACATAGTTCTTCAATTTCATTTATTTATTTGGAATCATATACAGTATATTATGGATATACTTACCAAGATTTGTTTTATTTTAACAGATTTCATTTAAAAAATTAACATGAATTAAAAAATGAATATTTATGTATTCTATGTAGTATAATGCTGGATAACCTAATAAATATTTTCTATCAGAAGGTTATGTTTGAATATATAATAAAACATTTTTTTTCTGTTGTAAATCACTATCAAGTAGAATAAAAGAGATGTAAAATAGACATTATAATGGATTATTTTAGATCCACTGTCATTTTACAAATCTCATATTCAATTTAACTTCTATCTTACAGGAATACACATTGCATGCGTAAAATGTACATATGTACGTATAACTTTGCAATAAATGTTAGGTCTCTAAATACAAGATTCTAAATAACTATCCGATTCATTGCAAATTTTTTGGTACAGCTTTATTTGTATTAAGTCAGACATGAAAACATAAACATAAATAAGTCCCTATTATTTTAAATGACTATGATAATTATGTTGTTATAGGAAAACACACGATGTAAAACTTTGGAAAATTTATTTGTTTTGCTGATTTGTTTGCTGTGAAAACATTAGTAATAGCTAGGAAAGCCAGCTCATAGAAAGCATAAATACAATCCTTGCTTCCTTTAGAGACTTCTGTTTTGACATCATTTAAATTCTGCTTTGAGGCTCAAACATGATAGAAACCAGCATGTGTAAACCAAAGTTTCCCAAATATTATTCACAAAATTGCATTTAAAAATTGTACAGCTTTACCCTATTTTTGAAATAATTTTATCTATCTGTTCATATATGTAGTGGAACAGCCTGATTTCTTACACTTTTTTCTATCAAAATTAATGGCAAATAAATATTTTAAATTTTATGCTTCAGGAATACAGCACAACAGATTGTATATTTTTGTTGTTGTTGCTTTAGCTCATGAAATGTCTTCACAATGAGATTACATATTTTTTAGTATATATCTGAAGCTAACCCAAATCTTCTTTAATATTAACTATTCAATACAAATATTTCACTAGACCAGCATGGCAGCTCATGCTTATAATCCCAGCAATTTGGGAGACCAAGGCGGGAGGACCACGTGAGTCCAGGAGTTCAAGACCAGCCTGAACAGCATACTGAGATGCTGTCTCTCCCAAAAATTTAACAAGTAGCCGGGTATGGGGGTGCACACCTGCAATTCTAGCTAATCGAGAGACTGAGATGGGAGGATCACTTGAGCCTGAGATGTTAAGGCTGCAGTGAGCCATGATCATGCCACTGCATTCCAGCCTGGGTGAGAGAGTGAGACTGTCTAAAAAAAATTACTTTCACCAAATTGTCCATAATATTTTAATAGCTCTACTACAGGATATTATTAAAAAATAATTATAAGACTATCCTCCTTTCCTTAGACTGGGAGAAATTATTGATAAACCACATATCTGATAAAAGGTTATTATCTAAAATTTTCAAAGAACTCAACAATAAGAAAATAGGAAACTAGATTAAGAAATTGAAAAGATTGCCAGGCACGGTGGTTCTTGCATGTAATCATAGCACTTTGGGAGGCTGAGGCAGTAGGATCACTTGAGATCAGGAGTTTGAGACTAACCTGGGCAACATAGCAACACCCCATCTCTATGCAAAATTTAAAAAAAATTTAATCCGGTGTGGTAGAATGCACCTGTGGTCAAGAATTAAGAAAAAAAAAAAGAAATGGACAAGAGTTCTGAACAGGTACTTCAGCAAAGAAGATGCAGAGATGACAATAAATTTATGTGGAAATTTGCTTAATGTTATATGTCATTTAGAGTTGCAGATTAAAACAATAAAAAACATTCACCACCTACCTATGAGAATGGCAAAAATCCAGAATACTAACACCACCAAATGATGGCAAGAATGTCAAAAAACAGGAACTCTCATTTATTGTTGGTAATAATGAAAAATGGCACAGCCACTTTGGAAGACAGTTTGACAGTTTCTTACAACACTAAACATACAGTTACCATAAAATTCAGCAGTCACACTCCTTGATATTTATGCCCAATGAGGAGAAAACATATTCTCACAAAAATATGCACATGGATGTTTATCATAGATTTATTTATAATTGTTAAAATTTGGGGCCGGGCGCGGTGGCTCACGCCTGTAATCCCAGCACTTTGGGAGGCCGAGGCGGGCGGATCACAAGGTCAGGAGATCGAGACCATGGTGAAACCCCGTCTCTACTAAAAAAAATAGAAAAAAATTTAGCCGGGCGCAGTGGCGGGCGCCTGTAGTCCCAGCTACTCGGGAGGCTGAGGCAGGAGAATGGCGTAAACCCGGGAGGCGGAGCTTGCAGTGAGCCGAGATTGCGCCACTGCACTCCAGCCTGGGCGACAGAGCGAGACTCCGTCTCAAAAAAAAAAAAAAAAAATTTGGAAAAAACCAATATGTCCTTTAGCAGGTAAATAGATTTTTTAAAAGTGTACATTCATACAATGAAATATTATTCAATGATAGAGAAGTGAAAAGACAGAGAGAAACCTTAAATGCTAAGTGAGAACTTTTACAATAGATATTATTCAGCATCATCAAACCATAAAAAATAAACAAATCTTATATGCTAAGTAGAAACCTTAATAAGAAGACAATCTGAAAAGGTTACATACTATATAATTTCAACTATATGATGTCCTAAAAAGGACAAAACTGCAGAGATGGTAAAAATATTCATGGTTGTCGGAGGTCTGGGAGGAAGGAGGAATTAATATAGACAGAGCACAAATCACAATTGGAAAGCTGATTTTGATACACTCAATCAGACTTACGAATCTTATTTTTACATGTAGCTATTTATGTGTGTGCATTTAGTTCAATGCAATTGTATAATGCCTAAATTTATGACTATACCATCACAATTAAGATACAAATGACTTCTGTTATCACAAAGGTCCCTAGTGCTGCCCTTTCATAATTACATCTGCTCCCCCGCAAAATTCCTATCCCATAATCTGTTCTCCATGCTGAAAATTTAGTCACTTTAAGAATAACATATGAATGGAATCAAACTATGTTCCTTTTGGAGATTCATTTTTTTTTTTTTCACTCAGCACAATTTTCTAGAGATTCAATCATGTTTTCAAACATATCAAGAGTTTTTATACTTCAAGTATTCCATTGCGCATTTTTTAACAATTCGCCCTTTCTTTCTTTTTAAATTCAACTTTTATTTTAGATAGAGGTGGTACATGTGTAGATTTGTTATATAGGTACGTTGCATTATGCCAAGGTTTGCTGTACAACTGGTGTCATCACCCAGATAGTGAGCATAACACACAATAGGTAGTTTTTCAACATTGCCCCCTTGCCTCCCTTCCCCCTCTGGTAGTCCCCAATGTTTTATCCTTCCCAACTTTATGTCCTTGTGCTCCCAAAATTTAGCTCTCTCTTATAAGTGATCATGTGAATTTGGTTCATGTAGTGAATCCAATTTATTGATTTGTGTACGTTGACCCAAACTTGCATCACAGGAATAAAGCTTACTTGATCATGGGGAATTAACTTTTTGATATGCTGCCGGATTAGATATCCTAGTATTTTGCTGAGGATTTTGCATTTGTGTTCATCAAGAATATTGACCTGTAGTTTACTTTTATATTATTTAATGCAAATTTTTTATATTTAATTTTTGTAGGTACATAATAAATATGCGTATTATGGAGTGCATGAGATATTTTAATACAGGCATAAAATGCATAATAACCACATCAAGGTAAATGGGGTATCCATCACCTCAAGTATTTATCCCTTCTTTGTGTTTCAGGGAATCTAATTATATACTTTCAGATTTTTAAAATATATAATACATTTTGTTGTAACTATCCCCACTTTCCTCACTCACACTACTTTATCAGCCTCTGGTATTGATCACTCTACTCTCTATGTCCATGTGTTCAATTGTTTTAATTTTTAGATCCTACAAATACATGAGAACATGCAAAGTTTGTCTTTCTGTGCCAGGCTTATTTCACTTAACATAATGATCTCCAGTTCAATTCATGTTATTGAAACTGATATGATCTCATTTTTTATGGCTTGATAATACTCCATTGTGTATATGTATCACTTTGCACTTTTTTTTTCCAGTTTTTTTTTTTTTTTTGCAACAGAGCAAGAGTCTTGCTCTGTTGCCCAGGCTGGGGTGCAATGGTGCCATTTCAGCTCACTGCAACCTCCACCTCCTGGATTCAAGCGATTCTCCTGCTTCAGCCTCTGGAAGCAGGATAATGCGACCCCACTCAGCTAATTTTTGTATTTTTAGTAGAGACAGGGTTTGCCATGTTGGCCAGGCTGGTCTTGAACTCCTGACCTCAGGTGATCTACCTGCCTCAGCTTCCCGAAGTGCTAAGATTATAGGCATGAGACACTGAACCCAGCCAATGTACCACATTTGCTTTAACCATTCATCTGTTGATGGACACTTAGGTTGCGTCCACACCGCGGCTATTGTGAATTGTATTACAACAAATAAACGTGGGAGTACAGGTATCTCCTCAGTATCTTGATTTTCTTTCTTTTCAGTGTATGCCTAGCAATGGGATTACTGAATCACGATAGTTCCATTTTTAGTATTTTGAGGAACCTCCAATCCTCCAACCACCGTTCTCCATAGTTGTTATACTAACTTACATTTCCCCAATTGTGTATGAAGCTTCCCTTTTCTCCACGTCTTTGCCAGTCTTTGTTTATTGCCTCTCTTTTAAATAAAAGGCCGTTTGTACTGGGGTAAAGTGATATCCTGTAGTTTTGATTTGCATTTCACTGATGGTCAGTAATGTTGAGAACCATTTCATATGCTGGTATGCTATTAGTATGTCTTCTTTTAGAATTTTTTTTTTCAGATTTTTCCCATTTTGAATTGGATTATTAGATTTTTTTTCTTATAAAATTAGTTGAGGTCCTCACATATTCTGGTTAGTAATCCCTTGTGAAATGGATAGTTTGCAAATATTTTGTTCCATTCTGTTGGTCATCTTTTTACCTTGTAAATTGTATTCCTTGCTGTGCAGAAGTTTTTAAACTTGATGCAAACCCATTTGTCCATTTTTACTTTGACGGTTTGTTTTTCTGGGCTATTACTAGAGAAATCTTTGTACTGTTCAATATCCTGGAAAGTTTCTCCAATGTTTTCTTTTAGTAGTTTCATAGTTTGAAGCCTTAAGTATTGATCTGTTTTGTAAGTTAATATTTTATCTACTTTGTAATTACATGTTTTGTAATTCTACATTTTATGTATTCTATAATTATATATTTGAATATGTTTTCTTTTAAGTATTAATGTATTTTTATTTAATTTTATATATGGCATGCCATAGGAATCTAGTTTCTTCTGCAAATGTGTATCTAGTTTTGCAGCACCATTTATTGAAGAGACTGTCCTTCTAGCAATGTATGTTCTTGCCACCTTTGTCAAAAGTAAGTTCACTATAAATGTATGGATTTATTTATGGGTTCTCCATTCTGTTCCATTGGTCTATGTGTCTGTTTTCATGACAGTATCATACTGTTTTGGCACTATTCTTCTGAAGTATAATTTGAAGTCAGGTAATATGATTCCTCCAGTTTTGTTCTTTTTGCCTAGGATAGCTTTGGCTATTCTGGGTCATTTATTGTTACGAGTACATTTTAGGATTTTTTTTTTTCTATTTCTGTAAAGAATATCATTGGTAGTTTGATAAGAATTGCATTCAAGTAACAGATTGATTTAGGTACTTTGGACATTTTCACAATATTATTTTTCCAATCCATAAGCATGGAATATCTTTTCATTATTTTGTGTCCTCTTCAATATCTTACATCAGTATTTTATATTTTCATTATAGAGATCTTTCATTTCTTTGGTTAACTTAATTCATAGATATTTTGTGTGAGGCTACTGTTGATGAAATTACTTCTTTATTTCTTTTTCAGGTTGTTCACCATTGAATACAGCAATGCTACTGATTTTTGTACAGTGGTTTTGTATCCTGTAACTTTTGGTTTGGGTATGTTGTGTTTCCATTTTCATTTGTTTCAATAAATTTTTAAATTTTCGTCTAAACATTTTCATTGATGCACTGGTCATTAAGAAGCAAGTTGTTTAATTTCCATGTACTAATATAATTTTTTTCTCTTGATACTTCTAGTTTTATTCCCCTGTAGTCAAGAGAAAATATGTGACATAACTTTAATTTGTTTGAATTTTTAAAAACATGTCTTGTGGCATAATATATGGCCTATTTTGATAATGATTAATGAGCTGAGGTAAAGAGAGTGTTGTACAGCCATTGAATGAAGTGTTCTGAAAATATCTCTTAGGTCCATTTGGTCTATAGTTGAATATTTCTCTGTTGACTTTCTGTATGATGTATCTAATGCTAAGTGGATGCTGATGTCTCCAGCTATTAGCTCTAATAACATTTGCTTTATGTATCTGGGTGCTCCAGTGTTGAGTGCATACATATTTACAATTGTCATATCTTCTTGCTGAATTAATACCCTTATTATATAATGACCTTCTTTGTCTCTTCTTGTAGTTTTTGTCTGGAAATCTATGTATTGCTATTCCTGTTTTTTTGTTTGTTTGTTTGTTCTGTTTTGTTTCTCGTTGGTATGAAATATTTTTTTCCAACCCCCTATTTTTAGTCTATGTGTATCTTTATAGGTGAAGTGTTACTTACAGGCAACAGATCATTAGGCTTTGTCACTGTTTTTTCTATTCAGCCACTCTGTGATTACAGTTGTCAGCCATGCATGCCCAGCCAAGCTCTCTGTTTCACTGGTCGGTGTATCTTTCTTTATCCCAATACTACACTGTTTTGATTACTATAGCTTTGTAATATGTTTCAAATTAGGCAGTGTGATGTCTCCAGTTTTGTTCTTTCTTCTCAAGATGACCTTCTATATCCTGAGTCTTTTGTGGTTCCAAATGAATTTTAGGACTATTTTTCTATTCCTAAAAGAAATGTCACTGAGATTTTCATGGGAAAAGAATTCCAGTTCACTGTGTAACATAACTATTTTAACAATATTAAGATTTCAATATATAAACATTGTATTTCTTTCCAGTTGTAAGTGTCTAATTTCTTTCATTAATGTATTATAGTTTTCAGTGTGAAAAAAAAGTTTTCTACCTCCTTGGTTAAGTTTATTTCTAATTTTAATGGGACTAATTCCATTATAAATGAGATTGACTTAATATCCTTTTCAGACTGTATGTTGTTTGTATATAGAAATACAAATGCATTTTTTGGTAGGTTGTATGTTGATTTTTTTTCCTTTAAATTTATTGAATTTGTTTATTCATTGTAAGTTTTTTTTTCTTTCAGATTTTTGTAGTAGTTTCAGTAGAACTGGTGCCAGCTCGTCTTTGTATGTCTGATAGAATTTGGCTATGGATCCGTCTGGTTTAGGGTTTTGTTTTTATTACTGATTCAATTTAAAAACAAGATATTGTTCTGTTCAGGATTTCAACTTCTTTCTGATTAAATATTATGAGTTTGTGTGCTTCCAGGACTTCATCCATTTCCACTAGATTTCCTAGCTTGTGTGCATAGAGATATTCACAGTAGTCCCTTAGGATCTTTTTTATTTCTGTTGTAATGTCACTTTTGTCATTTCTGACTGTGCTTATTTGGATCTCTCTCTTTTTTGGTATTAATCTAATCTAGCTGTATTGATCTTGTTTATCCTTTCAAAGAAGAAACTTTGGGCTTATTGATCTTTGGTGTGAATTTCTGAGTCTCAATTTGTTCTATTATGCTCTGATTTTAGTTATTTCTTTTCTTCTCATATTTTTAGGGTTATTTTGTTATTGTTTTACTAGTTTTCTCTAAGTTTCAATGTTTGATTTTTAATTTGAGATTCTTCTAACTTCTGGAAGTAGGTGTTTAGCATTAAAAATTTTCCTCTTAACACTGCTTTTGCTGCATTCCAGAGATTTTGGTATGTTGCATCTCCATTTTCATTAATTTCAAGTAATTTTTAATTTCTGCCTTGATTTTGTTGTTTACCCAAAAGCAATTTGGTTGATTTCCATGTAATTGTGCGGTATTAAGAGACCCTCTTGGTATTGATTTATATTTTCATTCCACTGTGGCTAGAAACTACGGTTGGTTTGGCTACAATTTTTAAAAAATTTATTGATACTTACTTCATGGCCTAGCATATTTGGTCTTAGAGTATGTTCTGCATGCAGATGAGAAGAATGATACTCTGTGGTTGATGCACAGAGGACTTTGTAGATCTCTATGAGGTATAATTGTTCAAGTGTAAAATCTTCGTCCAGAATTTGTTATTTTCGTGCCTCAATGATCTAACACTGCCAGTAGGATGATGGTGTCCCCAACTATTGTTGTCTGTCTACAATGTTTTGTAGGTCTGAAAGTACTTGTTTTATGAATCTCGATACCCCAACATTGGATGCATGTATATTTGCTGTAGTCAATTTTTTCCTGTTGAATTGAACCCTTTATTATTATGTAATACCGCTATTTGTTCTTTGACTGTTGTTGATTTAAAGTTAGTTTTATTTGATATGAGAACAGTGACTCCTACTATTTTTGATTTCCATTTGTGTGGTAGACAGATCTTTTTCTAGCTCTTTATGTGTGTCATTACATGTGAGATGGGTCTCCTGAAGACAGTAGTTGGATGGGTCTATTTTTTTTTAATCCAACTTTTCACTCTGTGTCTTTTAAGTGGGCTGCTTAGGCTACTTACATTTAAGGTTAGTAATTATTTGTGAGATTTCAAATCTATCATAAAGTTGTTAATTGGCTGCTTTGTATTCTTGGTTGTGTAGCTGATTTAAAAGGTCTCTGGGCTGTGTGCTTATATTTATTTTTGTGGTAGAGGTATTGTTCTTTAATTTCCATGCTTAGAACTAACTTAAGGATCTCCTATGAGACTGGTCGGGTTGAATTCCCTTAGTTCTTGCTTGTCTGAAAAAAATTTTATTTCTCCTTCACATATTATAAAGTTTAGTTTGTTGAGATATAAAACTCTTGGTTGGTGCTTCTTTTCTTTAAAAATACTGAAAACAGGTCTGCAATCTATTTTCCCTTATAGTGGTTCTGCTAAGAAGTCCATTGTTAGCCTGACAGGGTTACCTTTGTATATATCTGGCCCTTTTCTCTGGTGGTTTTGATTTTTCTTTTCTTTAATGTTGACCTCGTGATCCGGCCTTTTTTTTTTTTTCTTCCTGATTGTCTTTAAGATTTTTCTCTTTAGTGTTGACCCTGAAACCTCTGGTGACTACATGTCTTGGTGATGTTATTCCGTATAGTCTATCCTAGGTTTTTTTCCTGAATTTCTTGTATTTGGTTTTCAACTTCTCTAACAAGATTAGGAATTTTTTTCTTGAATTATCCCCTCAAATATATTTTCCACATTGTTAACTTTTTCTCCCTTTCTCTCAGGGTGGCAATAATTTGTAGGTTTAGTCATTTTACATAACTCCATTTTTTAAAAAATTTGTTCATTTTCTTTAATTATTTTTTCTTTATTTTTGCCTAAGAATTTGTTTGAAAAACAATTATTCAAGATCTGAAATTTTTCTGCTTGGTCTATTTTACTGATAAAACTTTCGATTGTATTTTGTAATTCCTTGAGTTTTCTAACTATATAAGCTCTTACTGATTTATCTTTAATGTGTTCATCTCTTCCTTCATTTTCTGGATTGTTTTAATAGCTTATTGGTGTTGATTTTCAGTCTTGTTTTCACTTTGTTGAACATCATTGTCATCAGTGATTTGAATTCTTTATTTGTTATATTTGTGTTTCCCTTTTGGTTGGGGACCATTGCTGGAGAAAGTTTGATCCTTTAGGGCTGTTACAACATACACATTTTTCATGGACATGCAGGCACTTCTAATTTGTGTAATCATTTTCATGCAAATATGATTATTCCCTTTCTTTTCCTATATTACTGTTGGTTTTTTCTTTCCTCTCCCAGGTGGTGTGACTGTAGAGTAAAATGGGTAGGGCTCTTTAGTTTTGCTTCTATGGCCCTATGCACCTCTGTCAGCAGCTCTTATATTGTGCTGTGCCATTTGACCTACAGGCCAATAGATAATGCTAACGTAAGAAAGCCAGCCATGACACAAGCAGGTCAGTACATAACTCATCTTTTAATTTTACTGTGAGGTACTCTCTGTTGTTTCAGGTGATGGGTTGGATAGTGGTGAGCCCAGTGCTCTTTGCTTCCTGCTCTATGTTGGTGGGAGGACACAGCAAGGCAGAGCTAAAGTCCCTGGTTGGCTCACAAATATCCCTATTGCAAGCACAGGCACCAGCCCCACTGAGTGTGGCTGGGGGAATCTTCCGGTGAATTTCGCTGAGTCCTTTGCTGGAGTATGGGGGAACTGCAACAGCTCCTCATCATAAGGAGTCAGAAATGTGGACTGTTGCCCTATTACACTCCTGTTCTACAGCTGTTACTCTTAATTCAGATTTTACAATGTTGATATGAGCCTCAGGAAATGCCTGATTTGTGACTCTCCTTGGGAATGGTTTTGGGTCAGAACTTCATTGCTCAGCCTGATACAGATAGCTTTGTGGCTCTCTTGTTCTCCAATGTGGCAGTACTGCTTCTTCATATAAAGCAGGGCCTCCACCTTTGGGCTTGTGCAAATGTGGGTTGGTAATGGTAATGGCTGCCTCAGTCTGACCCCAGACCCTGAAGAAGGTGGTCAGGTGCCAGCAATGTTGGAATGGGGTAGGCCGTTCTCTAATTCCCCGGCCCCTAGATGTCCCACTGGACTGTGTGTATGGACAGTGTGTGTGAATATAGAATCAGCAGGATGGGAAAGAGAGGGCTCAGGTTAGCCCAGGGCTCTAGTGCTGGCCATGATGGGAAGGGATGGGCTTGTCCCAGGGTCACAGGCTGACCTCTCAGGCAGGGGCAGGCAGAACACTTAGGCTATGGGAGTCCAAGAGAAGACCATGGGTGTCTGAAGGTTGGGTTTCCAGAAGGTCTCTCGGCCACAGCTGAAATCCGCAGGTCAGGGCAGTGTGTGCACTGAATCCAGAAGGACGTAAGCCACAATTACCATTTTTTTTCTTTTACTAATAGTCTTTTTGGTTGCAAGTCTAACAATTCTTTGTTTAATTCCAGATGCTAAAGATTGTTTCTTAATTTTTTTCTAATATTTTAAATATTTTATTGTGTTACATTTTACATTTAAGTCCATGACCCATTTTGAGTTAATTTTTGTGTAAAGTATGATGTTCAGACCGAGGTTCTTTTTTTAAATTTTTTGTTTTATTTTTTGCCTGTTAGTGTCCATATGACCCATATGATGATGAAAAGTCTATCATTTTTCTATTTAATTACATTTACAACTTACTAAGAAAGGCCGGGCGTGGTGGCTCATGCCTGTAATCCTAGCACTTTGGGAGGCCGAGGCGGGCAGATGATGAGGTCAAGAGACTGAGACCATCCTGGGCACCATGGTGAAACCCCGTCTCTATTAAAAATACAAAAATTAGCCAGGCATGGTGGTGCACGCCTGTAGTCCAAGCTAGTTGGGAGGGCTGAGGCAGGAGAATCGCTTAAACCAGGGACACAGAAGTTGCAGTGAGCCGATATTGTGCCACTGCACTCCAGCCTTGTGACAGAGTGAGACAATGTCAAAAAAAAAAAAAAAAAAAACTAAGAAATTAATTGGTCATATTTGTGAGGGTCTATTTCTGACTTCCCTATTATGCTTTATTTATCTATGTGTCTATTCCTTTCCCCAATATCATATACCCTGTCTTGAATACTGCAACTATATAATATGTAGTATTTATAATATTATATTATATATTCATATTATATGTATTATACATATATATTTATATTATAACAATATGTATTATTTATAATGTAGTAAACATACTATGCATATAGTTAATATGTGTGTATATGTGTATTATACATTTATATATAATGTAAAGTGAGGACTACTTAAAAATCATGGTGCTATTTTAAAGTTAGAAGAGAACATAGTATGAGATATTTTGTTAAATATTCTTAAATTTATTCTTAATATTAATAAAATACTTTATTAAAATGTTCTGATTTTACATGTTTAATAACATTATTAATGTTCTTTTCTATTTTGCAGAAAATAAGATGATCACAAAAGTAGCTGATATTATTATTCTTAAATCTAAACTCAACTGCTTTTTTTTTAATGACTATTGCTAGCTAAGCTTTCTATCTCTAATTATGCAGCACTGCCCACACGCAAGTAGTATCCATTTCTTTAGTAGAGTTACGTATCCCTTTGGCTTCTTTAATAAAGATATAATAAAGAGATATAAAACATCTTTAAATAAAAGTCTTAAAAATGATTTACATGTGGAGACTTGCATGCCTAGTATCATAGAAACATTTTAATCAATATACTAATGAGGCGGGTACTCTAGACAATTAAGATATTCCCTAGGGACTCTTTAAGCACTTCTGAAAACAAGTTCACAGTTTTGAGGACATTTTTGGACCATTTAGTACAATGAAGCATTAGTTATTTAAATGATACCCTCAGGACCTAAAATAATTAAGTGGCATTAAACAACTTTCCAAATTTTCACATAAAAGTTTTGAGGACTCCGACAAACAAAACGATCATATACATGTTTTTATGTTAGTTGTTGTCATCAACTAAGTTTATATCATTGTTATTTTATATTACAAAGTGACAAAAACCTGGGAGGAGATTCTTTAAGGCCATCTACTTGTGTTCTCAGGAGTCTAGATATTTTCCTTCTATTGATTCATTGAGAGAAAAAAAAATGTCAAATTCTCTGGGATATCTCACAGGCAATTTATAGTTTATTTTAAAATAGCCTTCAATGCAATTCCTTATTGGCCAGTTTAAATTCTTTATTTCAGGAAAATTGAGATAAAGTAGTAATGGTGTTTAGCATATTGCTAACTAATAAATAAGTCAAACTTCAGAATTCGCTTATTTTTCTACTAATATTAGTTCTTATTACAGTAAAACTCCTTTGGAGATCTTCTAATTAGATTAATACTTTAAGAAGCCACTGGTTTCCACTGAGCCCTTTTCGAGTTTGTTCTGGAGGTCAGAAAAAGGTAAAATAACCAGACTCTGACCATGATAAGTCTGATAATAAGCATAAAATGGCACTTAATTTAATAGCAAGTAAAAAATAAACATCTGTTTAGCAGGTGAATGATTAAGTGATTGTACACTTTGGCAGTTCAGCACAGAGCCAAGCAGAATGAGCTTGATCTCAGCTCCGTGATCTTAGCCCATGTAAGCCTTAATTTCGTCTAGTAAATAGCTTTGCTAAATGTAAATATCTTCTCTTATATATTTATATAATATCACTCAATGACAGTATAATATCTTTTTTAACTAATCTTAAGAAAAAAGTGAAGAATATAAATTCATATGCAGACGCATATATTATGCAGAATAATTATGTAGATCAAGGGTCTGCAAACTATAGTCACTCCCCCAAATTTACCTCACTGCCTCTTTCGTAAATAAAGTATTATTAGGAAATGGTTGTATCCATTTCTTTTTACATAGTCTATAACTGCTTTTGTGCTAACATGGCAGAATTCAGTATTTGAAAGTAACCTTCTGGTTCATGATATTGACATGATTTACTATCTGACTCTTCACAGGCACACAAAGATGTTAGGAGATATCTGATGTAAATTATAAAAAAGAAAAGATATGTAGAAAGAAATGCAGTACTGAATAGATTTAAATTACATAAAAATAAGTTAGTATTCTGATTTTTAAAAAAATGTACGATACATTAAAGACATTCACATCTAGAACTAAAAACTGATAAAATCAATGTTTCCTTAAAATTCGTTAGAGGCGGAGCTCGGTGGCTCACGTCTATAATCTCAGAGCTTTGGGAGGTCAGGACTTGAAGACCAGACTGACCAACATGGTGAAACTCTGTCTCTACTAAAAATACAAAAATTAGCCAGGTGTCGTGGCACACGCCTGTACTCTCAACTACTTCCGAGGCTGAGGCAGATTGCTTGAACCCAGGAGGCTGAGGTTGCAGCAAGCTGAAATTGTGCCACTGCACTCCAGCCTACGTGACAGAGTGAGACTCCCTCTCAAAATAAATAAGTAAATAAATAAAAATAAAATCGGTTAGGCTTGCTCTGTGAAATATTAATATGTTTATAATTTGGGAGGATATTAGTGCAAGTAAAAGAGTCGATGTTAAATCCAGAAGATGTTTAAATAATAAACAGCGTTGAACACTGCATTTTGACGTGCGAATAACAATGCATATTAATATTATTTTAAAACAATAAAGAGACTATGCAATCATCTCCAAAACAGATGCATATACAAAAGTAAATATGTATTATGTCACAAAGCAAACCTCAACATATCCCATGTAGTAGAAATTGTAGTTTTTATACAAACTCTACAAAATAAAAAAGCCTAACAGTGAAAGCAAAACAGCTATAGATATTTACAATTGAGTTTTAAATGTCTAAAAATTATATACTCAAAGAATAGTTCCGAAAAAGTTACACATTTTATTAAGAATAGCAGTAGAAAAAACACAATATATAAAATCTAGCCAAAGATGTAATGATAAAATGCATGCTCTTGAACCTTTTTACTTACAAAATAAAATAAAATTTATGAAGCACCAAATGAGGGAAATAGCTATCCCATTGAAACTACAACAAAATATACAAGCATGTGAGTGTCAAAATTAATTAGAATTCAGTTGAAAGCAACATAATTGATTATAAAATTCAAGTATGCTTTCTTGGATAAGGATTTTTAAGACCATAGGCTAATTTAATTGGATAAAACCTATTAAATGATATGTAGAATAAACCTGAGAGACAGGTAAATCATTATAAGTGGGAGATGACATCTATTTAATAATTAATTAGTTCAATAGGTGGTTAGTTGCAAGGAGGTCCAAGTTACTTTAGAATAGGGGAGAGGATTAATTGTGGTTGATGAAACGGAAGTGATGGTCAGAAAGTGAAAGATTTAAAGGAATATTTTCAAAAGTGTCAATGTAAATTATATCTACTATTTGAGTTCACTGGGAATTAAAAGGATGGGAACTTAGCAAAGAAAAGTTGATCAATTCTTCTCAAACCGATCTTCACACTTAATGTAATTCCTAGCAAAATTCCAGCAAGAACATTTGTTGACATAAAGTATATCTATCATTTGTCTGTAAAGGTATAAACCCCAGGATCGCTAAAACAATCTTAAAAAGAATAAAGTAAAAGGGGTTATTCTACTTTATATCAAGCCTTATTACACAACCGTAATAAGACAAAGTAGTACTGACAGAGAAATAGAAACAAGGATCAATGGAGTAGTATAGAAAACCCAGAAATAGACACATTTAAAAAAAATTCCCACATTTATTGTTATTTATTTAAAATAATTATTATATATTAAATATAATGTTTGATATATGTATACATAATGAGGTGATTAAATGAAGCTAATTAGCATATCCTTCTCACATACTTGTGTGTGTGTGTGTGTAGTTAGAACACATAAAATCTATTCCCTATGCAATCTGAAGTATATATTACTTTATTATTACCTATAGTCACAATGCTTTACGATACATTTTTAAAACTTATTTATGCTAACAAAAACATTGTACCCTTTAGCCAACATCTGCTGATGTACTCCCCCACCCACTGATGCCCTCAGCCCCCGGCTACCACTATTTTACATTCTGCTTCTACTGAATCTACTGTTTCAGATTCCACATATAAATAAGATAATACAGTATTCATCTTTCTGTTTCTGGCTATCTTAGCATAATGTCTTCCAGGTTCATCCATGTTATCACACATGAGAGGATTTCCTCCTTTTAAAAGTCTGAGGAGTTGTGTGTGTGTGTGTGTACACCACATTTTCCTTATTCCTTCATTTGTTGATAAACAGTTGGATTTCATATCTTGGTTATTGTGCATAATCCTGCAATGAACAGGGAGGACAGGAATGCAGATATCTCTTCAACATACTGGTTTCATTTCATGTATGTACCCAAAAGTGGAAATACTAGATCATATTGGAGTTCTACTTCTTTTCTTCTTTTTTTTTTGGTTTAATCTCCATACTGTTTTCCATTATGGCCATACTACTTTACCTTCTCAACAACTGTGAGTAAGGATTACTTTTCCTCTATATTCTCAATATTTTGTCTAATAGTCATTCTGACTAGTGTGCAGTGATATCTTATCATGGTTTTATTTTTTATTTCCCTGATGATTAAGAGTGTTGACCATTTTATCATATACCTGTTGGGCATCATGAGCTCTTCTTTTGAACAATGTCTGTTCAGGACCTTTGCCCATTTAAAATCCAGTTATTGGTTTTCTTACTGAAT
The DNA here is from genome assembly GCF_047675955.1 of Chlorocebus sabaeus. NCBI lineage: Eukaryota > Metazoa > Chordata > Mammalia > Primates > Cercopithecidae > Chlorocebus > Chlorocebus sabaeus. The sequence continues at coordinate 79,743,172 of NC_132905.1, forward strand.
TGACTTCCTTATATATTTTGAATATTAACCACTTATCACATGTATGATTTCCAAACATATTCTTCTATTTTGTGGATTGTCTTTTTATTCTGTTTATTGTTTCCTTTGCTTTACAGAACTGTTTAATTTGATGTGATTTCATTTCTTGATTTTTTATATTTGTTTCCTGTGCTTTTGGGATTATATTTTAATAATTATTGCACAGATCAATGTTAAGAAGAATTCCCCTATGTTTTCTTCTAGTAGTTTTTCAATTTCAACACTTTTAAGCACTAATCTATTTTGAGTTGATTTATGTTCACAATGTCAGATAAGAATTTCATTTCAGGCCGGGCACCGTGGCTCACACCTGTAATCCCAGCTCTTTGGGAGGCCAAGGCGGGCGGATCACGAGGTCAGGAGACTGAGACCATCCTGGCTAACACTGTGAAACCCTGTCTCTACTAAAAAATACAAAAAACTAGCCGGGTGTGGTGGTGGGCGCCTGTAGTCCCAGCTACTCGGGAGGCTGAGGCAGGAGAATGGCAGGAACCCGGGAGGCGGAGCTTGCAGTGAGCCGAGATCGCGCCACTGCACTCCAGCCTGGGCGACAGAGCGAGACTCCGTCTCAAAAAAAAAAAAAAAAAAAAAAGAATTTCATTTCATTCCTGCCCATATGAATAGTGTATTTTCCCAACACTATTTATTGAAGACACTTATTTCGTCATTATGTCTTCTTGACAACTTTATTCTTTATTGAAGATCATTTGACTGTGATTTATTTCTGGGCTCTTTATTCTGTTCCATTGGTCTTATGTTTATCTTCATGCCAGTATCACGCCAGTTTAATTATTATAGTTTTAGAATATATTTTGACATCAGATACTGTCATGTCTCCAGCATTTTTTCCTGTTACTATTAATGGTCTTTCATGGTGTCATATAAAATTTAGGATAGTGTTTTCTATTTCTCTGAATAATGTTATTGTAACTTTGTTAAGGATTGCTTTTAAAGCTGTAGATCACTTTGGGAAGTGTGGATATCTTAACAATAATGAGTCTTTAAGTTCATGAAAAGAGGATACCTTTCCACTTGTTTATGTCTTCTTCGATTTTTTTTCATCAATTTTTTTTTTTTGGTTTTCAGTGTAAAGATCTTTCATCTCCTTCAAAAAAATGATTCCTATGTATTTTAACTTTGCAGCTATTGTTAAGTGGGATAATTTTCGTAATTTATTTTCTGAATAGGTTGTTGTTACTGATTTGTAAATGCTACTTTTGTATGTTGATTTTGTATTCTGCAACTTTATTGAATTTGTTCGTGAGTTTTAACAGTTTTTTGTTGGAATCTGCAGGGTTTTACATATATAAGATCATGTCATCCACAAATAGGTAATTTTACTTTTTCCTTTCTAATTTGAATGCCTTTTATTTCTCTTGCCTAATTGCTCTGACTATGCCTTACAGTTCTATGCTGAATAGAAGTGATTAAGAATGAGCATTCTTGTCTTGTTCTTAATTTTACAGAAAAAGATTTTGGTTTTTCACTGTTAATTATTAGTATTAGCTTTGTGCTTGTCATATATAGTACTTTCTTTATTGAGATAAACTTTTTCTGTACCTAATTGGTGAAGAGGCTTTTTGTGTGTGTGAGAGAGGATGTTAAATTTTGTCAAATGCTATTTTCTGTCTACTGGGATGATTACATGCTTTTTATGCTTCATTCTGTTGAATTGATGTATTATATTTATTCTTTTGTCTATGTGAAACCATCTTTGAATCCCAAGATAAATCTTCATTTATCACAGTATATGATCCTTTCAATGTGTTATTGAAGTTAATTTGCTAACTTTTGTTGAGGATTTTTTGCATTCATTGTTGTCAGGAATATTGCCTATAAATTTTCTTTTCTGGGCTATCTCCTTGTCTTGGTTTGGTATTTGAGTAATTCCATCCTCATAAAATGAGTTTAAAAGTGTTCCTTCCTCTTTAATTTTTTGGAAGAGTTTAAGAAGGATTGATATTAATTTTTGTTATATGTTTGGCAGAATTTACCAGTGAAGCCATCAGACTCTGGGCTTATCTTTGTTGGAAGTTTTCTGATTACTGATTTGATCTCTTCACTCAACATTGTTCTGTTCAGATTTTCTATGTCTTTATGATTCAGTTTTGCTAAGTTTTATGTTTATATGAATTTATCAATTTCTTCTAGGTTATCCAATTAGTTGGCATATAACTGTTCACAGTAGTCTCTTATGATCTTTTGTGTTTCTGTGGTATCACTGTGCTATCTCTTCTTCCATTTCTAATTTTATTTAATGTAGTCTTCTGTTTTTTTTTTTTACTTTAGCTAAAGTTATGTCAATTTTGTTTATCTTTCTGAAAGATAAACAAAATTTTAACTTTTTAACTTTCTTCCATTTACATTTTTGTAGTTTTTCTAGCGTCAATGTTATTTTTTTTCTCTGATCTTTACTATTTTATTTCTCTGATCTTTACTATTTTATTTCTTCTGAATCTTGGCTTAGTCTGTAATTTCAGGTTGTTTGAGATATGTTTTCTTTTTGAATGTAGGCATTTATCACTAAAAACTTTTCGCTAACAACTGCTTTTGTTGCAATTAAGATTTGATATGTATTTTAATTTTCATTTATTTCAAGATATAATTTAAAATTTTTTCCTGATATTTTTGATACATTGATTCGATCAGAAACATAGTTTTAATTTTCACATATTTATGAATTTTCCGATTTTCTTCCTGTTGTTGATTTCTAGATTCATACCATTGTAGTCAAAATATAAACTTGACGCAATTTCAATCTTCTTGAATTTGTTAAGACTTGCTTGGTGGACTAACAGTTGATCTATCTTGGAGAATGTTCAGTTGTTCCTGAAAATAATGGGGATTCTGCTGCTGTTGGATGTAATGTTTTGTACATTTTTGGACTATGGAGTTATTTGGACTATAGAGTTATTGATGTTCACTGTTTCCTTATTGCTTTTCTGTCTGTCTGATCTATCTATTGTTGAAAGCTAAAGTTCTCTACTATTATTATATTGCTTTCAGTTTCTGCTTACATTTCTGTTAATATTTGCTTTATGTATTTAGTAGCTCTAGTGTTGGCTACATACATAGTAGCATTATGATATCCTCTTAAGAAACTGACCATTTTTATCTTTACATATGACCATTTGGTTACTTTGGACAGTTTTTAACTTAAAGTCTGTTTTGTCTGATAGAGGTATAATCTTACCTCTTCTCTTTTGGTTACTGTTTGCACAAAGTATCTTTTTCAGTTCCTGTACTTTCAGCCTATGTGTGTCCTTAAAACTAAAGTGAATCCCTTGTAGACAGCATAGAGTTTGATCTTGCTTTTGGTTTTGTTTTGTTTTTGAATCAATTCAGCCAATCTATGTCTTTTGATTGGAAAATTTGTTTCATTTATTTTAAAGTAACTACTGATAAATAGGCAAGGGCTTACCAATGTCAGTTTGTTAATTGTTTTCTATTTCACAAACCATTTGTTTACTCTTCCTCTACTACTGTAGTCTATTGTGATTTGTGGTTGTATGCTTCATTTTCTTTTCTTTCTTTTTCATGTCTCTACTCTTAGGTTTTCTTATTTCCTTTGTGGATATTATGTAGCTTATGTAAAACATTTAATAATTGTGATGGTCTGTATTATGTTGAGAATAACTTCAACCACGTCCAAAAATCATCTATGTTTTAACTTCCCTTCCCCTCAGATTTTATGTTGGTGATGTCACAATTTACATTTTCATATCATGCATCTGTTATCAAATTATTGTATCTACAGTTATTTTTAATTCCTTTGTCTTAAATACTTTTGAGATTTAATTGGACATTCATCATGTGATAGGAAAGGTCACTTATTTACTTCATTCAAATCAACTGACTGTTCCTTTAAGTTCCATTAATAAAATCCCTTCAGTTCTTTCACTTGCCACAGTGAGTAACATTTCTGCAACCGGCAAGAATTCTTTAGCACTCAAAGACTAAGGTGTAAGTTCGAAGGCTAAAGTGTCCCTTGAAAAACCCTATATTTACCTTTGTAGCATCATCTTGTTTTGAAGACATAAAGTACAACTTTGAATGACTGTATTTGTAGAAGTTTCCTGACATATTTGCTAATGGAGACTCTTTAACTTGGTCAATACTTACTGACAAGTTTGACAGGAATTTATAATCTTGTCAAAAGTCAAATAGTTGTCAATATATGACAGAATAAGTATTATCTGAATATTAGAATTGTTTCAATATTTGTTTTCTCTGTGAGCTTTTACAAACCATTATGCTATTTATTAAAAAATAAACATTTTCTGGCACTGATATGCAATAATGACAGCACAAGCAGAATGCTAATAAATAACAGCCTGAGGGCCAGAAAACTGGGAAGATTATTGGCACCTCATATATTCTGTTTAATCAAACAAATGCATTTGCCTCTGTTGATCATATTGTGCATCTGGACAGGCACAGACATTACTAACCTAAGGTAGAGCTGCCAGCATGGAAGGGAAAGAAGGGTTTTCAAACATGAAAATGATTAAGGCAACATTCCCATTCATCTACAACTGTGGTAGAAAGAGACACTGCTACAATTCCAAGCAGCAATGATAATGAGCAAGATAATTATCCGCTTTGCATAATATATACATAATTTAATTGAGCCGAATTTTCCTCTTAAATTCCAAAAGGGAGGTCCTCTTTGATGTCACAAAGTTTACCCTAGGAAATTCTTCCCTATTCAGTATATTCCCTGGATGCTGGGAGTTACATTGACTGTAAAAATCCCACAAATTTTCCAAACATCATTTTAAAATGTTTCATTAAAAATCGTTTTACCAGTTAGTACTTCAGTTTGTTTTCCTACCAAAACTGAGATTAAAAAAATCAAAGCTATGTTTTCAATCCACTTGAATGTTTAATAGTATACAGACTAAAACATGCATGCGTGTGCACAGGTGCATACACGGAACCATACAGGCAAATAAAACAAATTAATGATAATACTAAAAAATGAAAAAGTTGTGATTACTAATTATTTTTAAAAAGCAATTTTGGGAAAACAAATAGCTACTTATTTCCTTGGTTTCCTTAACATATTTTTAAGAAGATATAAATAGTGTTGAGTTCGAAATCCATACATGTATTATTATTCCAAACTTTTGATAATACAGACATAAATGCAAAATAATATTTTATTAGTTATATATTTACAGGCATTTATTTTTATATGAAATAATAATATTCTCTACTTCCCAAAAACCTTATGTGTAAAAGTTATTTGAATGTCATTTTTTTGGACACCTCAAGTAGTTATCAATTATGAAACAGTACAAAGAAGCTATGCCTAAGATATTAATATATTTATTGGCTAACAACCAATTTTTGTCCTATGAATGTACGAATCTATTTATTTTCTATAAACTCTCCATTTTTCCTGAATTTCACAGCAATATGTGTTCAGCATATAAAATTTGAAAAGTACAGTAAAGCATAAAGAAACCGCTCATAGCTACTTATGATTTCAATGCCTCCTCAAAGACAGAAAACTCCAGTTGAATTTGTTGATTTACAATTCTCTTTTTAAAAATATTTTAAGTAAAATATATTTTTAGGAAAAATAACTGATAATTCCCCCACATTCCTGCATAAAATAACATGGTGAACTACTCCACCAAAAGTTTCACCCACTGGAGGAAATACATACTAGAAGATAGTAATATTGTTTGAATATTTGTCTCTGCCAAAATCTCATGTTCAAATGAGATCCCCAGTAATGGAGGTTGGGCTAGGTGGGAGGTGTTTGGATCATGGAGGCAGAGCCTGCATGGCTTGGTGCTGTCTTTGCAATAGTGAGTGAGTTCTCGTAAGATCTGGTTTTGGTGCGGTACCTTCCCTACCCTGTTCTCCCTCTCTCTCTCCCCCTTTCTCTCTCTCTCTCTTTCTCTCTCTCTCTCTCGCTTCTGATATGCCTGCTCCCACTTTGCCTTCTGCCACAATTGTAAGCTTCCTGAAGCCTTCCCAGATGCTAAGCAGATACGAGAACCATGTTTTCTGTAAAGCCTGCAGAAGCATGAGTCAGTTAAGTTTACGTTCTTCATAAATTACCCAGTCCTGGGAGACTCTTTTTAGTAATGCAAGAATGGCCTAACACAGAGAGTTATCATTTTTTTTTTTTTTTTTTTTTTTTTTTTAACATGTGTCTTCTTCTACCCTAAGGAAAGTGAAGAATTTAACAGTTTGGGTAGGATGGTGAGAGCATGGTGTTCACAAGCCACATTTCCCTATTGAGCAAGTTGAAAGCAATATTATCAATCGCAATGAAGACATTTTATTGACTATGTTGTATGTTCAGACACAGTATATACTCTTACATTCATTTTCCATAGAGAAAGCAAATAAATAAGTGGAACTTGCTTACCGATTCCCATTATTTTCTATTCTGTTTGGTTAGGACTCGACCGTTCGTTACTAGGCAGTCCAAATGGCTAGGTTTTACAAGTAAAGTAAATAACAAAGATAACTGCATGTATTAGATATTGATGAACAATTGCCCTCTTATGTTAAGGAAACCTAGTACTTTTATATATTGACTGGCAGTCCTTGTGAAATTCTCAAGTACAATGTCCAGTGATGGTGGGAATAGCAATTGTAACTCCAAAACATAATTTTAAAGAAACCACAGGTAAAACGTGCTTCCACTCTTTAATCACATTTATCATGTTTATAGAGCATTTACTATGTATCTGAGAATGTTCCAGTTTCTAGAGTTTTGTTAGTGAACAGCATAATAATAGTATGTATTACCAATTTTCTGTTCTTTTTAAGTTATCTCTATGATATTCATTTTTTAAATGTAACACACCATTCTTGGCTAATGTTTTTCCCCAAATTTTTCCTCTATTATCAAATATGCTGTGGTAAACTTTGTTTATATTCAAATTGCCCCAGTGACAGAGTACCATCTACAATGTTGCTATGTTAAAGAATATGATAGAATTATATAATCTCAGTGACATGTTCCTTCAAAATCTTTATTAACAGACATGATATAGGCAGTGTTATCTGTTATTTTAAATTGTTTCAACACATCCTTACTAGCACTGAGAATTTCAATTTAACTTTTTTTTGCCAGTTGGAGACACATAAATTATAAGTTTTAAATATTTTACCTACAATCATGAGCATTTCATCATTTGTGAACATTTTGTTGATGTCCTTGATTATTTATCTTTTGGGTGAAAACTAAGGAAAGAAGAAAAACAAAAGATGAATAGCATGCTAAGTACTTCATGATGATCCATCCAAAGATTGTGTGCTCATCATGATGTGCTCCTGGATGGGCCCAAGACTCACCCTTCTAAGGTAGAACTGCCGGCAAGTCATGTTTCCATGAATACCAGGAAAGCATCACATACTTTTGTTTTCAAAACATGTTACAATTACATTTTTCTTTTAATAATAAATGTTTTAGCTTCCTTACCATACTAATGATGTAGCTGTCATCATTTCTCAGTATTTTTTTAGTTTTTACAATGAGTGCAATTGCCTCTGTTGCATTTTATAAATACTTCTTGCTACCCAAACAAAAGCATTATTGACTTTTGTTTCTTAACTACTGATTGACTTATTAATTTAAGGAGTTTTCATTTATTTGATCAAAATGAATGTTTAATTTTTTTTTTTTTTTTTTTGAGATGGAGTCTCGCTGTCACCCAGGTTGGAGTGCAGTGGCATGATTTCAGCTCACTGCAAACTCTGCCTCCCGGGTTCACACCATTCTCCTGCCTCAGCCTCCCAAGTAGCTGGGACTGCAGGCAACCGCCACCACGCCCGGCTAATTTTCTTTTTTTTTAAAGGCAAAAATGTCTTCATTTGCAGACAAAATCATGTATGTAGAAAATCCTAAGGAATCTACAAATTAGCTACTAGAACTAATAAGAAAATTTAATGATGTCTCATTAAATTTAATGATTTAATGATGTCATATTTTAAAATATGTCAATATTTAAAAATTATTGTATTTCAACTTACAAGTGATGAATGTTTGGATAATGGGATTTAAATAATCCATTTACAACAACATCCAATATCCAAAATATAAAATATCTAGCAACAGACTTTATAAAAACATACAATGAAAATTAAAGCACGTTGTTGAGAAAAATAAAAAAAGAAAATCCATAAAAAGACATTATATTCATTAAATGGAACACTTAGTATTTTTAAGATGTCAGTTCTTATCAAATTTATGTGTAGACACAATTCAATCCCAATCAACATTCCAATGGAAAAGCAAAGTATAATACCTAGAATAACCAAAACAATGTTTAAGAAGTAGAATAAAATTGAAGAATTTATGCTATCTTATTTTAAAAGACTTACATTAAGCTACAGTACTCAAGTCAGTGTGGCATTGACCCAAGAACAGACATATAGACCAGTGGAATAGAATAATAGGTGAATTCAGAAATATATATATGTTCCCCACAGAAATACTTGATTTTCAAACAAAATGCTAAGGGCTAATGTAATTAAACGGAGAAAAAATGGGATGGGGAAATTTTAGGTTCATTGGGTTCACATCAGTGGGACTTAAAACTGCGATTACTTTTGCACCAACCTAGTATTTTCAACAAATGACACTGACTTTATTGGATATCTATATAGAAAAAAGTGAACATTTATCCTTATTTTGCACTATACAAAAACGTTAACTTGAAATGGATTATAGACCTAACCATAAAAGCTAAAACTTATAAAACTTCTGTAAGAAAACACAGGAGAAAAAATCTTTGCAACCTTGGAATTTAAAAAAAGGTATTTAGATAGGACATAAGCAGCAAACACCATAAAAGAAAATTAGTGGCCAGGTGCCGTGGCTCACGCCTGTAATCCCAGCACTTTGGGAGGTCGAGGTTGGTGGATCATGAGGTCAGGAGATCGAGACCATCCTCGCCAACACAGTGAAACCTCGTCTCTACTAAAAATACAAAAAAAAAATTAGCTAGGCATGGTGGCGCCGGCTAATTTTTTGTATTTTTAGTAGAGAAGGGGTTTCACCATGTTAATCAGGATGGTCTCGATCTCCTGACCTTGTGATTTGCCCTCCTCAGCCTCCCAGAGTGCTGGGATTATAGGCGTGAGCCACTGTGCCCGGCCTAAATGTTTTCATTGAAATAAACAGTATAAACTGTCCCCCATATGTGAAATATTAGTTTTTTATAATCAGTATTCTTTCTATTTTTTATAAGGGCGTAAGATACAGCAAAAAATGCACAAAAACATTCTGGAAAATTATGCAGTTTTAAATAATGGGCATGTTATAAACAAGAGGTGGAAAAGTTCCATACCTTGTGTTGCAATCACCTTTCATTCAATTTTATTTTAAGAGACGGAGTCTTACATGCCGGACATTGTAAAAAGAATACAGCACTCTTAACCCTTAATGTTTCAGTTCCTGGGATTTTGTTACTGAACAGAGTATAAAAACAAAGCCACAGCTTTTATGAAGTTCATATTCTAGGAGCAATTATTAATCCAGAAAAAAACCTAAATTGTTTTAACCCATTCAAAGATTATAAAGATGCTCCAGATTGGAAATCTAAATATACACTCTGAAATATTAACAAATTAAATGGGGATAAAAATGCATTAAATAAACTTATTCTGGGGGTATATGTTTATGTTGCTGAATACAATGGTTTTCTTTCCCCAAGTACATGAATACAGTTTTCTAAATGAATTATAACAGTCTCCGATAAAAGTGGTGTTTGGTAAGTTTTCTTTTGTTTTTTCATTTCTCTTTTTCTTGCATACAGACTGTGACAAAAAAAAAAAAAGCCTAAAAAACAATTTTTATTCCTACATTTGTTTTGGTTTTATTGTCCATTGCCTATATGAGAATTAATGATATATTTTATAATCACCACCAGCAACAAAGACAGTTTGCTGTATAATTGTAAGGCTCAATTATTATTTTTAAATTTAGTTTTATTTTCTCATAGATATTTGGACAGCTAATTTAAGAAATAAGTTTGGCTGGGCTCGGTGGCTCACACCTGTAATCCTAGCAGTTTGGGAGCTCGAGGCAGGTAGATCACGAGGTCAAGAGCTCAAAACCTGCCTGGCCAAAATGCTGAAATCCCTTCTCTACTAAAAGTACAAAAATTAGCCGGGCATGGTGGTGGGCCCGTGTAATCCCAGCTACTGTGGAGGCTGAGGCAGAGAATTGGTTGAACCCAGGAGGCGGAGGTTGCAGTGAGCTGAGATTGCGCCACTGCACTCCAGCCTGGGCGACAGAGTGAGACTCTATCTCAAAAAATTAATTAATTAATTAATTAATTAACTTTAAGAATGCAGAACCTACAAGAAAAACAAATATTCCATGAATATATTTCACAGGGGAAGATCAAACATACATATAAAAGACAACTGGCAATTTTCTAAGTTATGATAATTAGTACACTAAATTACATAGTGAAATCACTTCAACTCTGTTTAATAAACATATCTGAAAAAAAATTAGATGTTTTGGTTGCTCAGTTAATGAGTACTATATTTCACTGCTGTCTTGAGGAACAAAGAAGATATGACCGTACCTCACAGTGAATGGTAACAAAGAAGGAAATATATGCCTTATTGGGTATGTAGATATGTTTCCTTTTAGTATAATCACACAACATTTAGTTACGTAACTTTGTATTCTCACTGCTATAATTAAAAAAATGAAATTAAGGTTGGATATTTTTCATATCATAAAGTGTCTTGGTTTTTAATATATTGCTTCCAATACATTACTGCATACAGGTGACTTTGAAGTAATAGCAAAGTGATTCATCTCCCTTCTAATTATTCTCAAGTTACATAGTTATGTCATTAGATAAATCAGTCTCATATATGACACATTCAGTATCTCCATCATATTGTCTAGCTAAACATTCTGAGAAGGAAATGTATAAAATTTTATGTGAATTATTGCACTAGATCTGAAATTACCTGCTCATTACCATTCAAATCATTGGCAGCTTAACAAGTCAACTCCAGTGATAAGAAAGAAACATCTGTTGTCATACTGTACATATTGTTGTACTGGGACAAAAATAGCATTTTTACACATAAGATACTAAAGGGAGTATTTTCATTGTAGTTTACAAAATTAAGTTCATACTAATTCTGTCTTGTTTACTAAAATTAGTTGTACGTTTTTCATTAATGTGTGATTCATGTGTCTTTTTAAGGCACATATGCATTTCTTCTTTTCCAAATATTACAGTTTTGTAAATATTCGATAATAATTTGGTTGTAGTCTAGAGAATAATCATCACATAGCATCAGTAAATGTATACAAGATCTCATGCACAATGAATTAAAGCAGATAGCATGAAAGAGTCTCATGGATTAAATCATTGTGGTAAAAGTTGAACAAACATTTACATTAAAGTTTATAATAGAACAAAATAAAAATAAATTGAAGCAAATAACTTATGTTGTATTATAGATAAAACAACCTACTATATCAAGAAAAACTTCCTCCATAATTTTGCTCTATAACACTGTGTGTTAATATTGTGCCTTGTGATTTCACGGTAATCAGGTTGTTCAGTTTTGTGATTTGCTGTTTATCACAAAAGACTTTCTGTTGTTCAATTAAAAAAAAATCCTGGAGAAGGAATCCATGAATGAGTAAAGCATGGCAGTCATGTTGTCTTCAAATAATGTCTTTCAATAAATAATACATTCTGAATCTCAAGAACCATTTATCTGATTCAGTGACAAAACTGAAAGGGATTTGGTTCGCAGAAGTTTGTGCTGTTTGCAGCATTCTGGAAGTAAAGGGTTGAATCTGACTGAAGTGCCCTGTCTTCAAACTCAGTTGTCTTTGATGACGATACAAAGAAAAAACAAAAGAGAAAAATTTATAGAACTCTCCAACTTTCCAGAATGCTATAAAGGACCAGGGTCGGAGGAGTTAAATAATATCAGAAATGTTACACTATGACTGTTTGTTGCAATGTGCTACAGAGTTCGAACTGTTATTTGCAGATGTGTCTTTAAAGGCATGAGACAGACTCCTTAGAAGTTTGTTTCAACTGAAGTATCTTACTTATGTTATGGACATATTCAAGTGAACTGATATCATTAAACGTCAAAATACATCTCAGAAAATACTTTTACTAGAGATTCTATACTAGATCAAGAACTCGGTGAAATGATTTAGGCTTACTGATACTTACTACTTCTCAAACATAGACAAATTAATGATCTTTTAAAGTGGATTTTACCATTTACAGATAGGAATCTGAGGCTGTTCAGAAGGCAGTAAGCCAAAAACTTTCATACTTGTATTCTTTTGATTGAATAACCATAAATCTATACATTTTTATATAGAAGAGTTTGAGAGGAAACTGCCAGGCAATTATTTTTGTGACTCTGCGGTGGCACGGAATGCGACCTATCTTATAGTGTTGTGTATTTTACGGAGATTGAAAATAGTATTACTCTTTAATTCCAGAATGATGAAAGGCATTGCACTCTCTTAAACAACTAGAACATTCACAGGAGGATAATTAGGAGCATATCTGCAGACGTTGCATTTTAATGAGAACATAATTATTCATCTGAGTTTCTCTAAACAAAAATTTTTGCATATGATATGCTGAACTCATTAAAGAAACATGGTATTTTGAGAAAAAAATGCAATGATATTTAAATGAAAGGTTAAGTGCCACAGTAAAAATAAGATATAAACTTTGAAAAGCTTAACTCATTGGCATCTGTAGTAATTGTGTTTGTCGTATCATTAGGCAAATGATATTTTATAATATAAGTGAAATAACTAAAATATGTTGGCTCTCAGAAGAAAAAAGTTATCTATATAAACTCAGTAAACATGAAATCATAACAAAGAAACAATCTTAGCATACATGTTAAATGTCTTAAAAATAGTTATTTAAGAAACTATTGCATAGTTCTCAATTTCTGACATTAACCATCTTCTCGTAACAAGGGTAATAAACTTCAATGACTTTTTATGCAACTTTAAATAGAAATATTTAGGATCAAAAAAGCAGCCTATTTTAATTCATTCATTTTTAATAAGATTTCTTTTAATTATTGTATTTTAAAAAGGAGAGTAAAAACTTGAAGGAGCTATGAAATTTTTTATATATTCCTTCCTAGGATCAAAGGAACCTAGAGCCTAAAGCAGAACGCCTAGAAGAAATTTCACATACTTTACCATGTTTTTTTAAAAAATTTAATGGGAAAAATACCTGCAAAGAAACTCTTCAGCTTGAATCCATATCATTTACTACCAAATTTTGAATTCTTAGCTTACAAACTAGGTAGTAGGGTCAATCAGAAAATTTTTGTGAGAAACAATCTGTTTCAAAGGCAGTTTTAAAGGAAGAAAGAGATACTAGAAGTGAAATAAAAATGCCATTAAGTTTGTATGTCATCTTACGAGAATCGTTGTTTGCTGTGCTCCCTGTATTTTCATTTTAAAATCATGTTATTTATTTCGGTTTTGGAACAGCGTCTCACTCTGTCACTCAGGCTGGAGTGCAGTGGTGCAATCATAGCTCACTGTAGCCTTGACCTCCCGGGCTTGAGCAATCCTCCCCCTCAGCCTCCGGAATAGTTAGGACTATAGGTGTGCCACCACACTTGTCTAATTTCGTTTATTTATTTGTAGAGACAGAGTCTCACTATGTTGCCCAGACTGGTCTCAAACTTCTGGGTTCAAGTGATTCTCCTGCCTCAATTTACCAAAGTGCTGGGATTACAGATGTTAGCAACTGTGCCTGGCCGCCCTAAGTATTAATATTTTCATAATTCATCTGAAAGGCTACAAATGAGGTAGCAATGGGTGACTGGGATGAACTGAAAGTGTTATTGGGTTCTGCCTCAGAAACCACTGTGGTTTGAGTTCAGTAGGTAAGTAGGAGAGAATTGGGAGGCACTGAGATCCTTCCTTATAAAAAAAAAAAAAATTGTAATCATCAAAACAAATCAGTTAACACTTCTGTGCTTCTGAAAATATCTTACACTGCAATCTCATGTTGATGTGAAAGAAAACTAGTATCATTTAAAAATATTAAGTAATAAAACATTGCAACTGTTTTCTCAAATTTCCAGTCACCATTCCCTTGCATACGAATCTCTGACTGTTGTTTCACATAATGCCTGTGAAACTTTCTTTGTTTTATTGTATATATTAATTCTGCTAAAAAGAATTTTTTATTCTGAATCTAAACTCCATCAAAATGTATTTGAAAGCCTTTCTTCCAGTAATACTTTTAGTTAACTTTTCTTTCTCAGGTCTGGGTGTACTCAAAGACTATTAACTTTGTTAGATAAAAGAAGCTGGATCTACCCAACTGATCCATATTTAAGTTCTCACTCCACACACAGACTAACAGGGTAAATTTCACTGACTTAATTTTATTTGAACAGGTTATTCTTTAAGTTTGACTATAAAAAGAATGTACCTTTCCTTCCTTCCTTCCCTCCTTCCTTCCTTTTCTCTTTCTTTCCTTTCCTTCCTTCCTCTTTTTTTCTTTTCTTTCTTTCCTTCTTTTTCTTTCGTTCTATCTTTGTTTCCTCTCCCCTCCCTCCCTGCCTTCCTTCCTTTTCTCTTTCTTCTTTCTTTTCTTCCTTTCCTTTCTCTTTCTTTCCTTTCTTCCTTTCTTTCCTTCTTTTTCCCTTTCTTTCTTTCCTCTCCCTTCCCTCCCTTCCCTCCCTTCCCTTCCTTCCCTCCCCTCCCTCCCTCCCTCCCTCCCTCCCTCCCTTCCTTCCTATCCTATCAGGAGAACCCGCTCCCGATGTTTAACATGGGTTCTTTTCTATTTCCTAAGTGTCTCGGCTGGGTTGAGAAATAAAGGGAAAGATCACAAGAGAGAGAAATTTAAAGCTGGGTGTCTGGGGGAGACATCACATGTCGGCAGGATCCGTGATGTTCCCCGAGCTGTAAAACCAGCAAGTTTTTATTAGCGATTTTCAAAAGGGGAGGGAGTGCACGAATAGGGTGTGGATCACAGAGATCACATACTTTACAAGGTAATAAAATATCACAAAGCAAATGGAGGCAGGGCGAGATCACAGGACCACCGGATGAGGCGAAATTAAAATTGCTAATGAAGTTTCGGGCATACATTGTCATTGATAACATCTTATCAGGAAACAGGGTTTGAGAGCAGACAACCTGTCTGACCAAAGTTTATTAGGTGGGAATTTTCCTCCTAATAAGCCTGGGAGTGCTACAGGAGACTGGGGCTTATTTCATCCCTTCAGCTTCGACCATAAAAGACGGCGCATGCTTCCAAAGGGGCCCCTTTGTAGGTCTACCTTCAGGGCGCATTCTCTTTCTCAGGGATGTTCCTTGCTGAGAAAAAGAATTCAGCGATATTTCTCCTATTTGCTTATGAAAGAGGAGAAATATAGCTCTCTTCTGTCCGGCTCACTGGCGGCCAGTTAAAGTTACCTCTCTTGTTCCCTGAACATCACTGTTATCCTGTTCTTTTTTTAAGATGCCCAGATTTCATATTGTTCAAACACACATGCTCTACAAACAATTTGTGCAGTTGATACAATCACAGGGTCCCGAGGCGACACTCATCCTCCTCCACTTACGAAGATGATGACAGGATTAAGACATTAAAGTAAAGACAGGCATAGGAAAACAAGGGTATTGACTGGGGAAGTGGTAAGTGTCCATGAAATCTTCACAATTTATGTTCACAGATTACAGTAAAGACAGGTGTAAAAAAGTATTAATTTGGGGAACTAATAAATGTCCATGAAATCTTCACAATTTATGTTCTTCTGCTGCGGCTTCAGCCGGTCCCTCTGTTCCGGGTCCCTGACTTCCTGCAACTCCTTCCTTCCTTCCTTCCTTCCTTCCTTCCTTCCTTCCTTCCTTCCTCCCTCCCTCCCTCCCCCCCTCCCTCCCCTCTCTCTTTTTTTTCGCTTTTGAGACAGGGTCTTGTTCTGTTGCCCAGACTTGAGTGCAGTAGTGTGATTATGGCTCATTGCAGCCTCCACCTCCCAGGCTCAAGATTCTTCCACCTCAGCCTCCTGAGTACCTGGGACTACAGGCATGCCCCACCATACCAGCTAATTTTTGTATTTTTGTAGAAACAGGGTTCTACCATTTTGCCCAGGCCAGTCTCTAACTCCTGAGCTCAAGAAATCCTCCTGTCTCAGCCTCCCAAAGTGCTAGGATAGAAGGCATAAACCACCATGCCCAGCTGTAATATACTATACTGTTCTTCATTTCTCTTATCTTATGAACATTTGCCCTCCACAGTTTTCTTTAAACATTCCATATCATTATGAGTGTCTTAGTCTGCTGAGGTTGTTATAGCAAAATACCACAGCCTGGGTGACTTACAGGCATTTATTTCTCACAGATTTGGAGAAGGCAAAGTCTACCATCAAGGTGCTGGATCATTTTGGTTTCTGATGAAGCCTTTATTTCTGGCTTGCAAATGGCTACCTTCACTTTGTGTCCTGACATGATGGCAGAAAGAAAGAGCGAGCTCTGATGTCTGTTCCTTTTCTTATAAAGACACCAGTTACAGCATGGGATCCCACCCTCACGGTATCATCTAAGCCTAATCAGTTTCTAGAGGCCTCACTTCCAAATACCTTCCCATCAAGGGTTAGGGCTTTAACATATAAATTTGAGGGATGAAAAACACCCAGGCCATAGCACATAGGGATTAGTATCTCTGACTACATATTCTCATACTAGAATTTTCTCTGCAAACAATCTATTTGGAAAGTTGTCAGGAAAAGAAATGCATAAGAAGAATATACCTTTTTAATTATAGATTAACCTATAGGTTTCCTGGCATATTTTCTTTGTCACCATCATTTGTAAGATTATAGCAAGTAATTTATTTGTAATGATAAGCACAGTAATATAATTTATACAAAATTTATTCATAAAAAAGAACATATTTATAGTTTTTTCAAATAATGTTATTCTTAATCGCTTTCTAATACCCTTTATTAAGTTGGAGAGGAAATGGCATTCACTGGGAATTTGGTGTCAGCTAACATCTAGAGTTTGAATGTTAGAGTTATACAGAATGACTTAAAAATATAGTAAATAGCCAGGGGCGGTGGCTCATGCCTGAAATCCCAGCACTTTGGGAGGTCAAGGCGGGCAGATCACAAGGTCACGATATCAAGACCATCCTGGTTAAGACAGTGAAACCCCGTCTCTACTAAAAATACAAAAAATTGGCCAGGCGTGGTGGCGGGTGACTGTAGTCCCAGCTACTTAGGAGACTGAGGCAGGAGAATGGCGTCAACCCGGGAGGTGGAGCTTGCAGTGAGCCGAGATCATGCCACTGCACTCTAGCCTGGGCGACAGAGTGAGACTCCGTCTCAAAAAAACAAAACAAAATATATGTGTGTGTGTGTGTGTTTGTGTGTGTGTGTGTGTAGACAGAGAAAGAGACAGAGTAAATAGTTGGTTGCAGTATAAAATTCTATAGTGATTTTTCTGCCATAATCTCTTTGCACATGAGAGTGTGTCTTGCATGTGAACCTCATAATTTCAGGCCTTGGATGCAGAAAAAGAAATGAGACATACTAGGCTTATGGTATTAGCATTATTTTGTGCTGTCTCTTGTTTGGATTCATAGATGTGTTTTTATAATATTTATTACAAAACTTTATCAGCTCCCAGTTGTAATTGTGAAATTTGCGGATCAGGGAGGGGGGAGGGATTGCATTGGGAGTTATACCTGATGTAAATGACGAGTTGATGGGTGCAGCACACCAACATGGCACAAGTATACATATGTAACAAACCTGCATGTTATGCACATGTACCCTACAACTTAAAGTATAATAATAATAAATAAATTTAAAAAAAAAAGAAAAAAAAAAAGAAATTTGCAGATCCAAGTACCTAGAAATTGTCTGAACTTGTGATTACATCTCTAGTTTAGAGAATTATTTTATACCAAATAATTATTTTATACCAAATAACTTATTAAAATATTGGGAACACCAATAACACAAAACATTATAGTAGATAAATAGTAAGAAAATTTAAAAAATCTAATTAACTTATTTTAAAGCAATCAGAGTTCAGTTTCTAAAATTCTTAAACAAGTTGGTCAATGGGGAATACTTGTAGGTTACATTTTAATAAATTTAACTTAAAGGCTTTAATAAGGTGGTAAAAAGTAATTTAAGACGTTGGATGGAAAAGATACCCATTTAACACACATATATTGTGACATACTTTGTTCAGGTAATTATCCAGATTCATGTGAGCAAGTAAGTTATTATGTCTCATAGAATTTATGGCATAGAATAAGTCATTTCCAGTATAATTGATATTACAGCAGTATATTGATCTATTCTTGCACTGCTATAAAGAAATACCCAAAACTGAGTAATTTATAAAGAAAAGAGATGTAATTTGCTCATGGTTCCACAGGCTATACAGGAAGCATGGTGACTTCTGCTTCTGGAGAGGACTCAGGGAGCTTTTAATCATGGCAGAAGGCAAAGGGAGAGCAAGGCATCTTACCTAGGAGGAGCAGGAGGAAGAAGAGAGAGGGAGGAGGTACTACACACTTTTTAAACAAGCAGATCTCATGAGAACTCACTATCGCCACAACAGCAGCAAGAGGGATGGTGTTAAACCATGAGAAACCACTTCCATGATCCAATCACCTCCCACCAGGCCCCACCTCCAACATAGGGGATTACAATTTGACATCACATTTGGGTGGGGACACAGATCCCCACTGCATCAAGCAGAGTCCTCTTCTTTATACACCTATTTTAGCATGTCTCAAGCAACAAGTAATTCAAATGAATGTAGTGGGTGGAAAACATGAGAAGAGTATTCTAGGCAGATGGAACATCATGTCTTTAGTTTTTGTCTGAGAGACAGTATGGTATATATGATGACTGAACAAGAGGGAGAGTGACAGATAATGAGACTGAAAAATACAGGAGCTAAATCTTGAAAGAACTTTCAAGTCATACTAAGGAGTTTGGATGTTATCCCAGGTACAATGGAAATTCATTAGAAAATTATACACAAATGTATAAAATTAATCAATATTTTTTTAGAAAGGAAGATTTTGGCTACATCTGAGCATCTCACAGGTAAATGAGAATGAAACAATTGTGTTAATTTGGAAGAAAGAGATGATAATGACTTAGATTAGAGTGATGATAAATTGATTTGATAGAATAACCAGGTTTAATAGACATATGGAGATACAACCAATAGGACTTGGGTTTAAATTTTATGGACTGAAATAACGAACAATTGTATGGTATTATTTTCTCCCTATAAATGTATTCAGTACTGTTGAGAATTCAAGCTGGTAATGGACATTTAAGTTCAGTGGACTTAGAAACAGGAATAATTTTGGCAACAGGAATATCTTTGGCAACCTTTGCACATTTAAACACACACACACACACACACACACACACACACACCTGCTACAGCATGTGTGGAGGACTTACATATTTTCCTGACAAGTATGTCTGTCAGATTTTGGTGAAATGATAATCTCAGAGATTATCTTCTGGAGAACATAATAGAAATAAACCTACTGAATTCAGTGGGAATAAGAGCATCATAAGATGGTAGATCCTAATTGAGAACATCTAGCCACCGAAACCTGCACTGGCATAATTATGGTCAACATACCTAATGGCAAGGCAAACTTAATAAGCAGTTTTCTGCAAATGGTCTTCTATGGCCCTCCCATAGTTGTCATAATCATTACTTGTGGCTCTTGTGAAAATATTCATAGAATTTAGCAGAAATGCTACACCAGGATACTCCATAGTGAACTTAGAAATATGTATTTTCCTAGCAGTTTCTTAAGATGAGGTGAATTAGAAAAATATTGCTATATTTCATAGAGATCCCTTGCTATGTAAAATAAGTCGGTATATAGATATTAAACTGATAGATTCAGTAAAATACAATTCAGTTTATATAAAGAGATTCTATAGCTGGTCAGGGAAGTATAATTCCACCTAACTATTTAGTCTCAAGCTTACCACAACTTTTTTGTACAGGCTAGGTGGTGGACAATTTGGGCTCTGTGGGCCACATGATATATGTCACAGTTACTCAATTCTGCTATTGTTGTATAAAAACAACTTTAGATCATTTGTAAATGACTCAATGTGTTCCAATAAAACTTTATTTTTAAAACAGGCATAGAACTAGATTTGGTCCATAGATTAACATTTGCCACTGTTGGATTTACAGTATAACCACCACCTGGGAATTTCCCAAAAGGAGTCAGTTCTAATCTTCAGTGTCCCTGAAAATTGCAACCTTGTAGACTATCTGTGCTGTATCACTCTACATATATAATCTGATCACTTCTCCATTTCTTCCCACCTCCAACCCCTGAGTGTTTACCTGTATGATTATGCTGTAAAAAATCATTATTATTATTAGTGAAACTTCAAAAATATAGCAAAAAATAATGCCAATTTCAGGGGCCCAAGATGTTAACCAGTGCTAATACACAGAGAGGCCTGTGTCTGGTGATAAACCCATTTTTCACTAAAAGGACTCTTTATACTAGTCCCCGAGTTTATTCTTCCAGACCATGAACCATGAAGTAGGGCTTAACTATTTTGATAGAGTTCAGTAAAAATCATTGGCATTTCTCCTGCTTGCCTAAAGAATAAATTACAAACAACATCAGATCTGCGTGTGTGTTTGTCTATGTGTGTATTGGTCGTGTCAGAGCCATTATTAAATATTAGAAAGATGCATGGATGATGATGTTTCCAGCACCCAATTATAGTTGTTTTTACAGATATCTTCTTATAACTGGATCAAAGCAATTCAGTCACTGGTATCAGATAACCAGCAATTAATCTCGAATGTCTCTTTTTCCTTATGTGAATAAGCAAAGAATAGTTTGCTTTCACATGACAGGGACAAAAACAAAATACAAAAAACCTGCCACAGGCATGTGACAGCTCTCTAGATCCAAGCCAAAAGGATGTCAACCTTCTGAATATAACAGAGAAAATTATTTCAATTACATTTACGGTATGCTGAAATGATGTGAGGAATAGGAAATTGTGGGTTACCATGAAGCAGGTCATTTGAAAGTGACTTTTCAGTCAGGCAGAGTGGTGAGAGCTTTCCTTCTGCGTATTCCTCTCAGCCATTTTGCCCCTCTGACTCAGCAGAGTAAGTGCAGAGCCTGTAGCATGTCTACATACTATATGGAAGCTAAGCAGATTCTAATGGGAGACTTTTGGGACAAAGTCGACATTGTCTCAGGTAATCTCAGGTAATCATTTTGTGAAAACGTTATTTTTAATGCTATAGGGCCTCAGTTGAGATAGAACATCTGGCTACCAGACTTCAGATGACTGCAATTTAGAGTGTGTATGAGGAGGTTGATACCATATAATCCTCCTAGTCACAAAATAGGGCTTCCTCTTCAGCATTCTCTGATAAGTTGGATATAGTTTAGAGGCGACAAATGTTGAACATAAACTACAGTTCTATGAACATGCCACTTACAAGGCTATTGTTTAGTCTTCTGTGTCACTGCTAGTTTACTCCTAGCTAAAATGATTTCATTCTAAGTTTTTTGTTTTTACTAGAAATGAAAGAAAATAAAACATCAATTACAGATGGTTTTGAGATATGCTGGCACTAGCTAGAAGTAGATCATTCTGGAATTGTAGCAAAAGAAAGAAATTCTACATTGGTCCTTTTTGTCCACAATTTCTGATGTTGTTTCAAATCTTTTTTATCAAATTAATGTTTTTGAAAATGCCTCATAACTGATATAGAAATGCATCTTTCTAAATTGTATGCAGTAGTTGCATCTATAGTAATGATATATTCCAATTAGAACATCTCCAACTAGCACACAGAAATAAATAAACCAAAAAATATGTTGAGACTTCTGAGGCAATAGTCATGAATATTCCTTGTTTATGCTCGTTTCATGAATGTAGAAGTTGGTACAGTGCGAGAGAGGATTGGAAGGAAACACAGAGGGGTTAGTAGTGCTTCTAATTTGTTTTTTGCCCTGATATTAAAATACATGGATCTTTATGTGTCATTTTGCTTTGTATTGCTTATGATTAGGTGTTCTGGCTTTCATGGACAATATAGTTGAATGAGGAAGCACTGAAGTAAACTACTATTCAGCATAACTTAGAAGTAGATCATATAACTACTTCTAAGTAGTTATATTATTAAATATAACATAACTTATGTTGAATAACTTAGAAGTTACTGGTGTAAAAAAAAGTCATTTTTGCTGCAAAGGTGTTGCAAACATAATTGAGTTGCTGCTTCTATCTCTGTTCTGGTTATTTCCTACATGCTTTTGAGTTGGTGATGGCAAATTCCTACACATTTTTCCCCCAAAAGAAGCATAAATATTGTTTGGAGAAACTAATTGAGGAAAAGCCACTGCATATCATAAACTGACAGAGTTAAAGATTAGATTCCACTCTGGATCCTAGCAAAATCATGGAATGATTTTCTATATTTCTATTTCCAGTGTTATAATCTGTTCACTTATGTCCCACTTCATTTGTAGTGTCTTAAAACAAACAGCACAGTTTTATAAAACCACAAATTGTATCGCACTTATACAAAAATAATCAAAGAGAAAAGGAAAAAAAATGACAAAAAATTTTATGTAATAAAACACAAATGTGTAAGACAAATAATTATTTTGCATTATAATTAAAATAAAACACATGCTTTTTGTAGAGCTTAATCAAAACAATGGTTTTATTTTGGAAAACATAAAATTGCAGTGTTTAACTTTTTTTTTTTTTTGCCCTAGTTTATGACCATGCATATTTGCAAGGAGACAGGCCAAAACATTAACTGTGGGTAGGGCCAGAACATTTCTCAGAAAACTCTCTAGGATTCTTCCAAAAATCTCAGTCATCTATTAAATAAGCTGGTGAGTTTTGTTACGGGTTTTATTTCTTCTTCAGCTTTAGCATTGCATTGGGTTGGTTTCAGAAACAGCATGTGATACAAGAGCTGTCATGTATAAAGTTTAATTAGGAGATGGATTCAGGGAACAACATTAGGGAATGGGAAAGTGAGACAGAAGAAGAAAGAAGTCTAATAAAGAAGATGTTAATGACCAGTTTATTGCTATGGATAACTGAAACTTTTTTTCCCCCCCACTGGGACCTCTGGGGGACAGCGTAGATCTGTCCTACTCCAGATTCCAGGAAGCACAGGTAGTTTTTCGCCAACTTGAATGCATTTTCAGCTTAATGCTATCCCTGGGGTGTTAATTACTGGCAGTGCCCATCCATCACACCTCCGCACCTGATAACTGCACAGAAATGTATTTGAGTTTCATTCTAGGATTTAAGTTATGTTTTTCTTAATACTTTGAAAATTATGAATCCTATTTGTGAAGGCAAATTTTTGTCCATTTAGAAGCTGATTTTTACAGACTTTATCTGATCCACTGTGACTTGTGTTGAAATACATTGCATTCTATTTCTTCAACTTTTCTACTGCCAAATGAAGCTGAAAATGTATTAGCCACAAATTGATTTTTAAAAAATTTTAACATGACGAGGGATACTCAAAGAAATATAGAAGAGCAATCAGTTAGATAAATAAAGAAAATAATAGGGAATTAACCCAGAATAGATATTATAAAATGTTCATTTTATATAAAATTACTTTATGACTAAGATATCATTAAAACATCATAATAATAGGTTTTTGTTTTAAAATCATTTATATTAACTTAAAGTAATATTAACACTGAAGTAAAATGTATATGATGAAAATTGTACATATAATAATTTGTACAACTGGATGTATTACCACAAAGGCAACACACAATGTGATGAACACTCACATAAAGAGACACAACACTAATATTTCCAGAACCTCAGAAGCACTAATCCTGTCTCATTCCAGTCACTAGTACATAATCATAATTTGATTTCTACACACAGGTTATTCCTGCTTACTTCTGAAATTCATGTAAGTAGAGTATGTGTATGTATTCTTTTGCAACTGCTTCAACAATAACTTTTTATGGTTCATGCATGTTATTGCATACAGATATATGTCATTGATTGCCATTGCTATTCAGCATTTCATGGCATAAAAATATGTGTTTGTTTCATCTTTCAGTTGTTGAAGGACGAAAAGAGTATGTACACATATTTTTGTTTGTGCACTTATGAATAACGCTGCTTCAGACATGTGGAACATTTGTCTTGGTTGATATTTACAACCATTTATGTTGCAAATATACCTAGAAGTGAAATTACTGGGTCATTAGTAATGTTAGTATTGGTTTAAGTGGATGCTACCAAAGCGGTAGTAGCAATTAATACTCACATCAACAATGGACATGAATCCCAGTTGCTCTCTAATTTAGCTAATACTTAGTATCATCAGTCTTTTTGATTTTAAATTACCTGATAAGTACTTGGTGACATTGCATTTCTAGGGGTTAACAGAGTTGAGCAACTTTTCAAAGGTGCTTATTGGTCTGTTAGATATCCATTTTTGTAAAGCACCCATCTAAATATTTTTTCTATTTTTCTGAAATTAGGTCATATGTCTTTATGTAGTCTTCCTTTACATATATTATATATACATCTTCTGTCAGATGCATGTTCACAAATGTATTCTTTCACTCTCTTACCTTGTTACTTTCTTAATAGTGCCTTTAGGAAAAGAATTTCTTAATTTTAATCTTAATTTTCACTTAATAAAGATTTTAAATCAATCTTTAGTTTTTTTTCTTGTATAGTAAACTCTTTTTCCATGCTAAATAAGAAATCTCCATCTTCTGTAATGTCATAAATTGTTACGGACTGCATGCTTGTGTCTCCCTTAACCTTTATTTGTTGAAACCTTACCCCTTAATGTGAAGGTTTTAGGCTGCAGGGCCTTTGAGATGTAACTAGGTTTACATGAGGTCATGAAGGTTGAGGCCCTAAAGGGATTACTGTCCTAGAAGAAAAGGGGCTAGAACATTCTCTCTCTTTACTGCCTTCTCTCTCTGTCTCTCTCTGGAGAGAGAAGATAGGCTTCCACAAGTCAAGAAAAGGGTCCTCACCAGAAACTGTACATGCTGGTACCTTATGATCTTCCCAGAATTATGAGAAATATATGCTTGTTATTCGAACCACTCAATCCATGGTACCTTTTTATTGTAGCCTTTAGTAAGACATAAAGGTATTCTATGTTTTCTTATAAAAGCTTTACTTTTTTACAGTTTAAATTTAAACTACTAAAGATTCTTAATTGATTTTTATTTATAGTGTGATACGATGAGTAAGAATCATTTTTGTCCAAATTCAATTAACCAAGCACCATCTATTGGAAGGCTATCATTTTTGAAAAAAAAAAAAAAAGCTGGCCATCTTTGTCATGAATCAGGTGACTACACATATGTGGGTTTATTTCTGGACTTATTATTTTGCTGTATTGGTCTACTTGTGTATTTCTATAGTTGTACCTCAAATAATCTTTGTATGTCATTCTGATGTTACCTATCCTCTCTCTATATACCTATTTTACTTAATACAAATTACTCAGTAATTCAAGTGTGACCATAATAAGCCCACAAGTTGTGATATTCCTACTAAAAGACACTCAAAGAAAAATAATGTGAAATTATTTTCGAAAAATACATACAAAATTTCAGATTTCTGAGAATTTGCTAACTTATTATAATTCTGATTTAATTATCTGACACTCAGACGACTTTTTGGCATGTTTACATGATTATCTGTATTCATATTATTGTCTGCATTCTTTTCGACTTCTGTAACTATTTCTACATGTCTGTGTATAGGTCTACACACAAGTTGGGAGTTTTAATCCTCTTTGAAAATAAAGGGGAAAAAAAGAAAGTTGCAAAGCTTAGAAAAGAAGAAATAAACTATCATTATTACCAAATGACATAATTGTGTATGTAGAAAAATCAGACTGTAGTTGCACTATTATAATTAATAAATACATCTAGAAAGGTAATTAGATATAAAATCAATCTAAACATAATAGTTTTCCATATATTAACAATAAAATATCAGAAATGTTATTTCCAAAATAATATGACTTAGATAAACATCAACCTTTACATTATCAAATACTAACACAAAAAGGGAAAAAATTAAGAAAAGATAAATTAGAACTTTATGCATTAAATTAAATGCATTACTGAGAATAATTAAATAAATCTTTACAAATATTCAATACACTTGTTCATGGATTGATTGAGCCAATATGTAAAAACTATGTTTCCTACCCAGTTTTTCTATATTCAGTACAGTGCCATTCAACATCTCAGTAAGTTCTGAGTATAAAATTCAACAAAAACATTGTAATCTTTTCACAGTAGTGCAAAGGTTCTATAATAGAAAGGGAAGCTTACCTAAGGTGGAAAATAAAACTGGAGAATATAGAGTACAAAAGAGTATGCTATTTTCTAGGATAATTATAATAATGTTATATTAACACTGTCTTAACACTAATACACTAACAAAGATAGGCAAACAGAAAATAATTCATATGAGAATTATATATAGGTCCAAGCACAAACCCATAAATATATGAACACACAATTTATGATAAAAGTGATACTTCAAGGTAGAATACAAATTACAGTTCTTGGCCGGGCGCGGTGGCTCACGCCTGTAATCCCAACACTTTGGGAGGCCGAGGCAGGTGAATCATGAGGTCAGGAGATTGAGACTATCCCGGCTAACACGATGAAACCCCGTCTCTACTAAAAAAATACAAAAAGTTAGCCGGGCATGGTGGCCGGTGCCTGTAGTCCCAGCTACTCAGGAAGCTGAGGCAGGAGAATGGTGTGAACCCGGGGGAGGCGGAGCTTGCGGTGAGCCAAGATCGCGCCACTGCACTCCAGCCTGGGTCACAGAGACTGTGTCTCAAAAAAAAAAAAATTGTAATTCTTTTCAACAAATAAATAATACTAGGTTACTTAGATATATACTTGGAAAAATTAATTAGAACCCTACTGTATACCATACAAAAATGTCAATTCTTGGTGAATTACAGACCTTAATATGAACATTAAATATTACAATTATTGTCAAAAATGTCAAAAATAAGATAAAATAAAAATCCAAATAGTCAGGCAAATATCCACAAGTTATATAAGACAAAAAAATTCTATTAAAATCATATGTGTTTGTTCACACACATGTATATACACAAGAAATAAAATCAATTAGAAAAAGAAAGTTCAACGGTAAAATTGCAAACTCTTTTAACAGTTACTTTAAAAAGTGTATAACAAATAGCCTATAAAACATTGAAATCTGTTTAACTACAATATACATCAGTGTTTATGCAAATTAAGGCCACTATAAATTACCATTATACATATATATATACACACACATGGGAAGACCTAAAATAAAGTAAAATTCATGAGTTGGTAAGACTTTGAACAACTAGATTCCTCATATTGCTTTGGGAGACTTCAATTTTAAATTGTTAAATTACTTTGAAAAATTGTCTCTGTGAATGATGAACAACATATATCTTATGTCACAGCAATTCTATTGCTATCTTATATATATATAAAACACAACTGGAGCTATCATTACTAAAAGATATCAGATACAGCAAGAACATTTATAATAATAAAAATCCAAAAATAATAAATGTTTTATGTTACAATGTCAAATTAATTTTGATATATCTGCACAAAAGAATTCTGTACATTCATGAAAGAATACTAAATATTACAAAGTCAAATTAATTTTGATATATCTACACAATGGAATTCTGTAAATTGATGAAAGAATACTAAATCACCTGTAAAGCTGTGAATAAAAAAGAAACCTAGCACAAATGTGTGAATATTATATTGATTTCTTCAGACAAGAGCAAAACTGTCAAAATAAAGGAAGGAAGGAAGGGAAAGAGAGAGGAAAGAAAGAAAGGAAAGAAAGGAAAGAAAGAAAAAAAGAAAGAAGGAAAAGAAAGAGAAAGAGAGAAAGAAAGAGAGAAAGAGAGAAAGAAAAAAAGAAAAAAAAAGAAAGTTTTTCTATTTAAGAATTTAAGAGGGTGACAGGAAGTGCAGGGAAGGGAAGGGCGTGGTCTGTGGCCTCTGGCTAGGGCTTCACCCCTGCTCTTGTGCCCATGAACCTGTGTGAGAACAAGCATTTCTGTTTTCCTGCCCAAATGTTTCATTTCCCAAGACCACCCTGGCCCACCACGCACCGCATCCTCTGCCTATAAAATCCCCAGACCCTAATGAGAAGAGACATAAGCAACTGAACGTCAAAGACGACGGCAGAAGTTAGACTGGAAGAAGCAGCAGCTGGTCATTGAGAGGAACGCACCAGTGGGAGAAGACACAAGTGGCTGCACCAGTCTAAGAGCACACGTATAGAGGCTGGCAGGCCAGCGGGCCATCCACCAGCAGAACGACGTGGAAGTTTGGGTAGGAAGGGAGCCACGGCTGCTGAGCAGCACAGCTCCAGGGAAAAACCATCTTCCCACTCCATCTCCCTTCTGGCCTCTCCATCTGCTGAGAGTTACTTCCACTCAGAAAAACCTTGCACTCATTCTCAAAGCCCACGTGTGATCTGATTCTTCCGGTGCACCAAAGCAAGACACTCCAGGATACAGAAAGCCCTCTGTCTTTGCCATGAGCCGGGGGCTAATCGAGTGGCCTAGCACAAGCTGCCTACGGAAGGCTAACATGAAACAGCATACTGTAACACATGGCCACTGGGACTTCAGCTGTAAACGTTCACCCCTAGACACTGCCGTGGAGTCCGAGCCCCACAACCTGCCCATCTGCACGCTCCACCTAGGAGCCTGAGCAGCGGGGCCCTGAAGCAGCAGCAAGCCATACTCCCATTGCATGTCCTGCGCAGGGGACAAGGGAACTTTTCCAGTTTCGTTATTGTCCTGGGTTGTCTATTTACTCTGTTGACTGTTTCTTCTCCTGTGCAGAAGCTCTTTAATTTTAGTAAGTTTCATTTGTCGTTTTTGTTTTTGTTGCATTTGCTTTTTTGAGATTTTAGTCATCAATTCTCTGCCTACGCTGATGTCTACAAGTTTTCCCTAGGCTTCCTTCCAGAATTTTTATAGTTTAAGGTCTTATATTTATTTTAATCCATCTTAATTTTTGTATATGATTAGAGATAGGAGTCCAGTTTTATTTTTTTACATGCCGCTAGCCAGTTTTTCCAGGACCATTTATTAGATAGGGTTTCCTTTCCCCATTGTTTATTTTTGTCAGCTTCGTCAAAGGTCAGCTGGTTGTAGGTGCCTGATTTTATTTCTGGGTTCTCTATTCTGTTCCATGAATCTACGTGCCTGGTATTTCAGTACCGGTACCATGTTGTTTTGCTTTCTATAGCCTTGTAGTATAGTTTGAAGCCAGGTAATGTGATGCCTCTGACTTTTTTATCTTTGCTTAGGAAGCAATTAATATTTATTCATCTTGATTTCTTTTAAACCAGACCACACCCCAACCTCAAACCCTACCACTCTGTTTCCTTGATTGTTTGATTTACATGGCATAGACTCTTTTGGCACATCCAAGTCTGTTTCACCATAGATCAGTCTATAATTTTAAATTGTTGTGATTATTTCCACACATAGCAAACTGATTTTTTTTTTTGGGTGGGCAGGTGGTGAGAATACTAAAGTAATGTGTGAATTTACACATTAAATTCATTAAAGGGTGTAATATACAATTGTTTCACTGTTGGCAGTGGTAAGTTTCCTCAGTTGCATAAGTTCATAACGGTCATGTTCCTCTATTGTAAAGTTACACTTACATCTTTTATTTTTTTTGTATCTCTTTCCTTTCCTTTTTCTTTCTCTTTCTCTCTCTCTCTCTCTCTCTTCCTGATGGAGTCTCACTCTTTCACCCAGGCTAGAATGCTGTGACGCAATCTCGGCTCACTGCGACCTCTGCCTCCTGGGTTCAAGCAATTCTTCTGCCTCAGCCTCCCTAGTAGCTGGGATTACAGGCACTCACCACCACACCCAGCTAATTTTTGTATTTTAGTAAAGATGGGGTTTCACCATGTTGGCCAGGCTGGTCTCGAACTCCTGACCTCAAGTGATCTGCCCACCTCACCCTACCAAAGTGCTGGGATACAGGTATGAGCCACCACGTGTGGCTTACATTCTTTTAGTTTGGACAATGATGTTTTGTAATTACTACAGGTATTGTTCCTGTTTTTTATGTCATTTTCTAAGTCTCGTCAGAGTGACATTTTAAGAAATAAAAAATCTTTTTATTTGATCACTGCAGCTGAAGTGTAATCCCGTTATCCTTCCCACCTGTCATCCCTCAGCTTAATGTGATACAAAGACACACCTTCAACCTCAACTTGTCTACACTAAATTCGTTTTCTTTCTTCCTTTCACTCAAATATGCTCCTTTTCCTATATTTATCTCTTTAAAATCTTATTTCTGCATCATTTATGGAAGCAAGATTTTGGAAACGATCTTTCAAATTAAACTTCATATCTGCCCCGTGTGTCCCTCCATAATCTGGTCCCTGTTTCCTTCTCCTCATTAACTTCCTTTCTCCTGTCCATTTGTCAGCTCACTTATGTGACCCTTGTCTCTTTACAGTACTTGAAGCCTGGAAAGCCTTTTTTCTCTAATGCTTGCATACTTTCCCTTTGTCTAGATGGATATTTCATGATTGTCTCTTTCCCCAAATCCAAGGCTTTCCATTTTTATTTTCTCCTCTTCTTATGTGTGACTCTGTGTTCCAAATAAAATTAATTTCAGGAGAACAAAGACTACCAGTTTGATCCAGCTTTTCACCGTGGCACCCCCAGCTCCTAGCACACCAGATTGCCCTTAGAATATGCTTGCTATGTATTTGGTGAATTAATATGAAAATCAATGTGTCATTGATGTCTTCTTTTCTTATGCTATCACTCTAGTACTGATTAAAAGCTGTACAGACAGTTCCTGATTTACAATGGTTTCACTTATAATTTTCTCCTTTATGATGGTGTGAAAGTGATAAACCATACTTTGAATTTTGATTTTTTCCAAAGCTAGTGCTATGTGATACAGGACTCCCTCAGGATGCTGGGCAGATACACTTTCAGTCAGTTATGCCATCATAAGGGTAAACTGATACTCTCCAGTGTACTGTCTACTATGTGGCCAGATAATTTTGGCCAATAATAGACTAATAGAAGTGTTGTGAGCATGTTTAAGGTAGGTGAGGCTGAGTTATTTTCAGTAGGTGTATTATATGCATTTTTGACTAAACAATATTTTCAACTTATGATGGGCTTATTGGAAAGTAACACCATTGTAAGTCAAAAAGCTCTGTACTTGCTATAAAGAATGATGACGCTGGGTGCAGTGACTCATGCCTGTAATCCTGGTGCCTTGGGAGGCTAAGGCAGGAGGATTACTTGAGCCCAGAATGTCTAGGCTGCAGTGAGTCATGATGACGTCACTGCACTCCACAATGAACTTTGTATTGCAGCTATCCTGTAAGGGAATATTGATTTTTGATAATATAGTTTTTGTATAAATTTTTTAATAAAGAAAATCTCATCATTTCTTGCCTACACTATTAAAGGATTCATATTTAATGATTATGAACTGAATACAGATCATTCCTAATAGATAAAATATAATCTAATTATTTTATTAAACTAATACTTTATTTAAATGAGATCATTTGATATTAGAAAGGATAGTCACTCAACATATATGGCTTAAATATCTTGAATTGAAGATATTCTACATAAACAAAATTATGTCCATTATCATGTAACACAAACAAAATGAACATGCACAAACACACACACACACACAGGCATACACACAGAGACCCACACATAGGATAAAAGTGAAAAAGACCAATAATTTATCAGATAACATAATATAGATATAGATTCATTGAAAATATTTTCCTATTTGTTTCTTTTTGTTCTCATATTTGCCTTAATGATCTTAAAATTACTTTCTTTTAAAAGATTCATTACATTTTTAATATTCAATTATCCATTATTATTAATGTAGCTAATTTTGAGTTTCCATCATGTGCATTACAATATGGAGAACATATTCAATTTATTACTTTACTCAAATAGTAGGTAGTCTAAATGAAGTATTCATAAATTGAAAGATCTTTTAGTTAGTCACCATATTTTCCACAAAAATATTCATTTTCATGTTCACTGCTTTTATGGAAGTTATTATATTGAAATATTATTTTATTTTCTGAACAACCATCTATGCTTTGTCATTAAGGGTTTTAATCTTTTAAAGTGAAGGTAATAAAGTATAATGTGATTAAGAGTAAGTTCATGAAAACTAAAGAATTTTTGATAATTATTTAACTGGTTTAATTGTAAAATATTCAGCCATCAGCCTCCCTTGATCAGCAGGATCTAAGAATACTTGGAGAAGAAAATATTGCCCTTGAGCCACACCATGAACCACTAGGTGGTAGTATATCCTTTCTTATTTAATAAAAATAGTCACCATTTCCATTTTTTCTTTTAAATATTTAGTGGTAAAGAATGATAGTACTTTATTTGCAAAGACAAGTTTAGTGCTGTTTTATGTTTGTGTTATTTCATTTTTTGATTTTGGGTTTTTCCCATTTTCCATTTTATAAATGTAAGAAGCTATAATGATTTTTATTGTTGAGGGTTTTGTTGTTCAGAATACGTAGCAATAGTGTTTCTTAATTTATAAAGAGAAATTTAAGTATTTTTTATCACCATATATTAAAATATTATTTGTTACAGTCTATATTTTGAATACTTAACTTTTATTCTGTAGGAAAATACTCTCCATCCACACAAAAAAATTATGGATATAATTGTTTTATTGTAAATACTAGTATTAATGAGAAGCAATTCTCATTCAGTACTTCAGAACTCTCGGGAAAGCCGAAAGGTCAATTAAAAATAATATGTTGTTTCAAAGGTTATGCCACTGAGTAATTAATTCCTTTATTTCTTTGTCCCCCGCCCCCCACAAATAGTCCATTGTAACCCTGTAAGAGCAGGTTAACTACATGTGGTTTTCAATGTTTGTGGTAATATCAGCATAAATTTTATATAGGCACCTGCTTGAAAGTGTTGCCACTTGTAATTGGTATAGGTTGGTGTAAAAGTAATTGCGGTTTTCACTATATAAACGAATGGCCCAAAGTATAATTTTGCACCGACGTAATAGATTTACCCATCAAATAAGATGATTACTAACTGCTACAAATAAACAGAATTGGACCTTCTCATATGCTATCGCTAGGGATCGAAGTTGGCATAAAGCCTTTTTTAAAATGCTTTGTAAAACACATAATCATTGACATGGAAACCATAGTTCTAGAAATGTATTTGAAAATATATTTATGAAAA
Source organism: Chlorocebus sabaeus (assembly GCF_047675955.1). Classification (NCBI taxonomy): domain Eukaryota; kingdom Metazoa; phylum Chordata; class Mammalia; order Primates; family Cercopithecidae; genus Chlorocebus; species Chlorocebus sabaeus. Next base: position 79,776,584 of record NC_132905.1, read on the forward strand.
TGCACAACTAATTAAGCTACAAAGATGTTTATTATAATATTCATAATAGTGAAGAATTTGATACTGTCTACACAATAGTATCCAATTTAAAAATCATTGACAACTCGTATAATAGGAAACTAAATAACAAATATATGTTTCTATATTAATTCACATGGAAAAAAATAAATGTTATATTCTTTAGTAAAATGGTAGATAAAAAATAATATTGGAATCCAAGTCATGTATGTAAGAAAAAATTGATAAGCCATGTGCCTTATTCTGTATATATTTCTACATTGATATTTGTATATATATCATAATCCATGTACTAAGGCAAAATAATCTGTGTTTTGCAGCACCAGAATATAGATTCATATTCAAATTCTATATTTATGTTAAATGTATAAACTTGTGCAAGAAATTAGTAATACATACAAAATGTACTTTAATGAAAATATTTACAAATACATATTATTCATTATTATGTGAAATGAAAAATAAAGGTTTCATGTGTTTCTGGCCATTTCTTAATTTAAAACAAATTTAAACATATAAACAAAGAAAATAACAAATACTAGTAGTAGAACAGTTCACAAAGCCTTTTCAAGTGAATTAAATTATATAAACTTACGAGGTATAATTTATATAATAGTTGTGATAACTAATCTGGACTCCACGGGCTACTGAGTAAAAATGGGCTACCCTGGGGAGTATATAAAGAAATTCTCCTCTGGATTTTTTAATATAGTAAAGTATTTAACAATAATCTTACTTGAATGAAAATAGGAGTGCTGAAAATTCTACAAAAAATCAAAAGTATGTACATATTATATATAAAGAAAAATGCATTTCTTGATATTTTCAGTAAGGTCAATGCTCATTTGCATTTTTAATTATTCATAAAATATTTGATTTTAGTCAATGTATCATAGAGCAAATTAGAAATCTAAAATATATCAAATTAATCAAATTCCATTAAACTATTAAGTATGGAAATGGTTGCTTAGATGTTTATTCCTGGGTTATAACTATCATTCTGTATTTAATTTTTTTTTTTTTTATTTCAGTAGGTTTTGGGATACAGGTGGTTTTTGGTTATATGGGTAAGTTCTTTAGTAGTGTTTTCTGAGATTTTGGTGCACCGGTCACCAGAGCAGTTTGCATTGTACCCCATATGTTGTCTAATTCCTCATACCCTTTCCACCCTTTCCCACAAACCCCCCAAATCCAGTATATCATTCTTATGCCTTTGCATCCTCATAGCTTAGCTCCCACTTATAAGGGAGAACACAAAATATTTGGTTTTCCATTCCTGAGTTACTTCATTTAGAATAACAGCCTCCAACTCCAACCAAGTTGCTGCAAAGGTCATTATTTGATTCCGTTTTATGACTGAGTAGTTATCTATGGTGTATATATACCACATTCTCTTTATCTACTCATTGGTTGATGGTTCTGTAAGGCATCTCCACACTGTTTTCCATTATAACTGTCTTCGTCTTAATCATATCACTAAGGAGTTCTTATTGAGCTCCTCTTGGCTGTAAAGCAAAATTCTAATTATGATTTATTATATTAGCAATATAAGTTTTTCTAATTATTTTCAATTTTCTATAGCCTCCCTAGAAGTCATGGACAGTAGGCTACAGCTCAGAGGAGGTGCACGAAATTCTTGAACTTTTGCAGATACAGGAGGAGAGAAAAGCAGTAAGGAATAAAGAAAATAATTTCCATTAATACTTGTATTAGAATGAATTTTACTTATTAAATAAAAGTGTACATTAATCTATATATTACATATGTATATTCACTTATTTCTTCGTAATACAAATCATATTTAATAAGATAGAGGCATATAATGAAAAAATACATGTACATATTAGTTTATATATTAATTAGAGGAAAACCAACACTTTACCAACGAGTCTTCTGACTCCTAAACATAGCATCTCTCTTCATTTCTTCTGTTTTTAGTTTATCTCATCAGTGATTTATTACATGTTTATATTTTAGTTGATATAATTTGTTACATTTTTTCTTATATATTTCATATTTTCTGTTTCTGTTATAAATGACATGTACTTTTAAATTTTGCTTTTTAATCCTTTGCTGCTGAAGTAGAGAAACATAATAGATTTGGGTTATTGACCTTGTACTTTACACAGTACTAAACTCACTTATCAGTATTTTTGAAAATTTATTGAATTTTTCATGTAAATGTTCCTGTGTCTGCACATGAATATAGTTTTGTCTCTTTTCATTCTATTTTTGTTTTACTTATTTTTCTTGCTTCATTGTGCTGACTGGGACTTTCAGTGTAATGTTGAATAGAATGGATATCCTTATTGTCTCCCTAACCTTGGAGAAAAGTGGTCTGTCACCCCTAATTATAATTTCTGTTAATATAGGTCTGCTGGTGATATATTTACTCAGGTTTGTTGGAAAATTTTTTACTGTCTATATTTTATTTTTTTAAATTTTATTTTACTTTATTTTTTTTGAGACGGAGTCTCGCTCTGTCGCCCAAGCTGGAGTGCAGTGGCCGGATCTCAGCTCACTGCAAGCTCCGCCTCCCGGGTTTATGCCATTTTGCCTCAGCCTCCCGAGTAGCTGGGACTACAGGCGCCCGCCACCTTGCCCGGCTAGTTTTTTGTATTTTTTTAGTAGAGACCGGGTTTCACTGTGTTCGCGGGGATGGTCTCAATCTCCTGACCTCATGATCCGCCCGTCTCGGCCTCCCAAAGTGCTGGGATTACAGGCTTGAGCCACCGCGCCTGGCCTTACCGTCTGTATTTTAAAAATATATTTTGCCTGGGTACAGAGTTAAAGGTTGACAGTTGGATTATTTTGGCTATAGTAACAATGTCTTTACATTCTCGCAGTCTCTTTTAACCTGTATCATTTCAGATTAGTAGCATGTTTTTATTCATATATTTGTTTCTCTGTACCTAATGTTTTTTATATCTATTTGAAGACTTCTCTGTTATTACAGGATTTCAGCTATTCGATTTTATGTACTTTGGTGTAGTGCTTTATATGTTTATCTTGTCTTGGGTTAATTGAGACTTTAGGGTCTGTGAGTATAGAAATTTGGTAAAATTTATAAATATTTTAGTAATTTCTACTTTGCTGTTTATTGTACCCCTTTCTCTTTCTGGTACTCAAGTAATATATATTATTGACTGCTTGATATTTTTCCAGCATGCTGAGGAGAGTCTGCTTAGTCTTTCAGTCTTTCTCCCCCCCTCTCTCTTCATTTTGGATATTTTCTGCTTTTATATCTTCTATTTAATAAATCTTATATTCAGTAGTGCCTAAAGTTCCTTAAAATTTAGATGTAATTTTACCTTTAAAAGTTCAATTTGGTTCTTTTTATGTCCTTAATTTCTTTCTCAATATATTTATAATTAGTTTTGCATTTTGAACAGATATGCATGAGTATATATGGCAAACATATACTGGCTTTTTAAATATACTTGTCTACTGATTTGTCAGTTCTGTTTCTGTTTCTATTGAGTGATTATCCTCCTGGTTATTTTTTTCCACTTGTTTATTTGTATCAGGGTATCAGATATTGTTAGTTGTACAGTGTTGAGTGTTGGATTTTGTTTTACTCATTTAAATAGTGTTAGAATTTTTTCTGAAAGTTAAGTTCTCGAAGATCAGTTCAAATCCTTAAATGTATATTGGTAAGTGCTCTTAGGATAGGTTCAGAGTAGATTTTACTCTAGGGTTAATTAACCACACTTGTTAGGTATGGCTAGTTACAGATTTCCGATGAACACACTGTGTATTTAAAATGGTCTTTCAATACTGACTGTCTTTGTGTGAACTCTTGGAATTTTTTTTTTTTTTTTTAACTTGTAGCTTCCTGAGAATTAATTGTTCTTTTCCTAAAAGATGCTCTGTCTAGGCCTCATAGTATTTCACTGATGCATTCTCAAATAGGTGGGCAGCTGAAAACCCCAAGGGGATTCTTATTCATATTCCCACATTCCTTCTCTAGGAGTCACCTCATCTAAGAAACTCTATTCCACAGATTATTAGTGCCTTAGCCTTTTCATCTGCTGATCCTTGTTTCGTCAATTCATTGAGAATGTCAAGCCCTTTTTGGCTTTCTCCCTTCCTGAACTACAGAATATCTGGTCCCTACATCTTAAAGCCCACGAGCCACCTGATTTGTTTTCCTTCTCCTGTACTTGTACGGTTCTGTGTTGACTGTTCTACAACGTCAAAAATTGATGCTTTCTATATTTTGTCTATTTTTATAGTTGTTTGTATTGCTTGGGTAATTTAAGGCCGTGTTAACTCTTTCAATCATAAAATCAGTGTCAAGAAGCAATGCCACATGAATTTTTTTTTCCCCCCCACATTCTGGACTTTAAGTAAAAAAAAATCACTGGCAACTAAGGTTAAAGGATGAGTAAGTGAGTTCGAAGTTAAGAGACTGTGTGTTTCTTAGTAGAGGTTTAGCGTTTTTCCTTCCCTGGAGCCACATATTTACATTTCAAATAGTAATGAACTTAAAGATTTGCCCCTCTGATCCACAGGAAGGAAGATAAGGTATTTTTCCTTTTTCTGAGGACAAAATGGGAGTTGTACAGCCTGCCCTAATTAAAATGTGAGATTTGTCATTTCAGAGTTTCCTGTGATGCAAACCCCCATATCGGATATGTACCTAACATCTGAATCTCATTATGTTATTGAGATATTGGGGCATGAGGACTGTCATTAAGATATTATGCAAGAAAATAATCTTCCTTTGATCCAAGATCTTATGTTTACTGTCAAAATAGTTACTTTAATAAATACAGTATTAAAAACTTATCAAACAAATATCACATCTTATTTTACAATGCCATTATCCTTATGCTTAAACCATAGTTTTCATCAAGGTAATATGGTTAGTCATGTATAAAGGAGAAACTGCAGTTAAAGGTAAAATATTACAGCGAAGATTTCGGAATGTATTTCCAGGAAGTAGTCTACGGTCCTAGTTTATTGTTAAAGGAATTACTAGATTACTTTCTTACTTTGATTTGACATGGCTTTTAAAATAAAATTTTGTAAAACTCATAGCCCTATTTAATTATCAAATACATACTGTAATCACGGACTGCATATAAACAGAACAGTCATTAGCAAATGTAAAAATTTGATGTTTTTAATTTACATTTTTAAATAGACTTTATTACTACTTGAGTCACCTCTGTTTGTGACATATGTGAAAGCATGTTTGATTTTTTGTCAAGTAGTATTTTAAAATTAGGCCTTCTTGTCCCAGGAAAGATACTTCTGAATATTATAAGTAGCTATGACTTATGTATATATACATATCATAGTTTTAGAACAGCGACACTTCTAAGAAATATTTTTCAAAATAAGTGCTCTAAAGCTGACATTGGATTGTTTTAGGAGTATAATTAATGATTTTGCTAAAAAGTCGCTTTTTGTAAGGCAAATGCCCAATGTTGCTTTTTATCCACAGACTTGGGTATCTTTAAACTGCCCTTGTTAATTAGAAGTCTTTGTATACACACATACGCACAGATGAGTTTTGTTCCTTAATATTTTCACATACACAAGTATATTGAAGAAGAATTTTAAGATAAAATACTTCTCAATGCAGTCTTTGTTTAAAAATAAAAGAACCAAGAGGTATAAGTACTGTTTAAAGCTCAATCATTTGGAAGGTAAAATCATTTGTATATTTTTGTCTTATTAAGATGTTTATATTCTGGAAGTTAGTTTAAAACTCAAATAATCGATGAAGTAGATTCCAAGTTAAAACAACAGCCCCTGCTAGGGGAGGTGGCTCATGCCTGTAATCCCAGAACTTTGAGAGTCCCAGGAGGGTTGGTCCTTTGAGGTCAGGAGTTCAAGACCAGTCTGACCAACATGGTCAGATGGGGTTTAATAGAGAAACCCCATCTCTATTAAAACACAAAAAATAGCTGGGCATAGTAGTGGGTGCCTATAATCCTAGCTACTTGGAGGCTGAGGCAGGAGAACTGCTTGAGCTCGGGAAGTGGAAGTTGCAGTGTGCCGGGATCATGCCACTGCACTCCAGCCTGGGCAACAGAGCAAGACTCTGTCTCAAAAACAAACACACACACACACAAATAAAATAAAATAAAACCACAGCTCCACCTATTCTGTATCACAGGCAAATACTGAATTGTGTTTGGACGCAGAGCACCCTGAAATAAGGCCATCCTGCCTCCCATAGCACTTCTGCACATAGTATATACCCAATAAATGATTATAATTCACTTATTGAATGAAAACCAACCCTGAGATTTTGTGCTTGTCTTACACACTAGAACATTCCACGTTTTAAAAATTTGTTCTTGAATTATCCGTACTGATGAAATTGGTGCACTTTTTAAATTACGATGAATTACCAGGATGGTCCTAGCCAGGCGTTTTGATCTCCAAGGGTAAAATAGTCATCATATGTCTTCAAGGCTACCACTGACTTTCCAGAACGAATGTCACTTGAAGCCACACCTGTTCTCTTTCCTGAGCAACTTCACTTTTCATTTTCTAATAGTCTACTTTCCATCACCGACAGTTTTCTTATAGCTTTCATTTATTTGAAGCTTCCTCAAGCTCTTAAGTATTTGTTTTTCAAAAGCATCTGATTATTTCCTCAAGACTTCATTCTTTTTCCTTCACATTTTATCTTTTTGCTAAAAACAACATGAAGCTCTTAGTAATTCATGGTCAAATATACAGGAAACAAAATGAGTATGTCATTTGTCAATACTAAGAAACTGTTCTTATTATATAAATTCCTTAGAAATTATAATCTACTGAAAATGTAAAAAAAAAGGTAAATCATCACAGAATTTCACAATGGAGTAAGGTTTACACTTAAATATATATTTAATAACTCTTTGCTTATTTTGTATGAGTTCAGTAAACAATAATTTTTTTTTTTTTTGAGATGGAGTCTCACTCTTTCACCTAGGCTGGAGTGCAGTGGTTTGATCTCGGCTCCCTGCAACCTCCACCTCCCAGGTTCAAGCCATTCTCCTGCCTTGGCCTCCTTAGTAGTTGGAACTATAGGTGGGTGCCACCATGCCCGGCTAATTTTTTTTTGTATTTCTAGTAGAATTGGGATTTCACCATATTAGCCAGGATGGTCTCAATCTCCTCACCTCATTATCCACCCACCTTGGCCCCCCAAAGTGCTGAGATTACAGGCATGAGCTGCTGTGCCCAGAATGTAGGAGTAATTATAATAAATCTCTGGCCGGGTGCAGTGGCTCACGCCTGTAATCCCAGCACTTTGGGAGGCCGAGGCAGGTGGATCACGAGGTCAGGAGATCGAAACCATCCTGGCTAACATGGTGAAACCCGTCTCTACTAAAAATACAAAAAATTAGCCGGGCGTGGTGGCAGGCGCCTGTAGTCCCAGCTACTGGGGAGGCTGAGGCAGGAGAATGGCGGGAACCCAGGAGGCGGAGCTTGCAGTGAGCTGAGAATGTGCCACTGCACTCCAGCCTGGGTGACAGTGCAAGGCTCTGTCTAAAAAAATAATAATAAATAAATAAATAAATAAAAAATAAATTTCGACTGAAGAACAAGTTGACCATAATTCATGTATTTTTCATGGAAGTTCTGACAATTTAAATGAAAGTGCTTCATTTCTTTCTGTCTTTCCCTCTTTTCTGTCAAAATAACTTCTAATAACTCATTAATAAATCACTTGACTTCAGTTATTAAATCAGGACTGAAACAACTTGATCTACTGTTTTATGAGTAACTTTAGCTCCATTCTGCTAAATCATCTCTCACCCCAAATTTCCTGTGCCAAAACCGATGGCAAAGATTTGAATATTCAAATGTTAGTGTTTAGAATATTTAGATCTAGATTTGATTATTTTTACTTCCTATTATTTCCAAAGTTAGTGATGTAACGTGTATTTTATGAACAATCTTGTGGTCTACAAAATACCATATGCATACAATACATTTTGCTTATAATCAGTCACACAGTACTAAACAAATATTTGCTTTGTATAAATACCTATTCTTGAAGAGCAGCAAAGGAAAAGTATATATATTGCTTTTATTGCAAAAGCTTGAAGAGAAGCAGAGCCATTGTAAACAAAGGAAGTGATAGCAGGTCCCTATAGAATTAAAGAAAAGAAAAATGACAAAGTGCAGAGATTGAGACAGATATATGTATATCTAGGTGAAACATTCCAAGGTTCTCTTTCACCATTTTGTAACCAACACTAGAATCTAGAACTTAGAACCACAGCTCAAAGATTTACCAAGTGGTCTGTGTTCCTAATATGCTCACAGGAGGTTTAGATCGATAAGAGATATAGATAGAGATATACATAAAGAGTTATAAAGTTAAGCTTATAAGTAGAATAAGCAAAGAAGAATGTGGGCCAAAAAGTTAAGTTTATAGATAGAGTATCCAAAGAAGAATTTGTCCAGTATCATTCTACACTACTGAGGGACTAAAGGCATTCATGACTCAGAATGTTTTAATGGTTTTGCTTTGTCTTACTACCACAAAGTTCACCTTAGTCTTTCACCATAGTGTTAATAACTCCATAGCAAGGAAGCTGAAGATGAAATACATGTGAAGGGATTTTTGTTAGTATTTAGAAACAAATTTAATATTATGATGATCATATTATTGTGTAGCTTAGAATATTTTATATCTTTTTTTCTAGGACAGAAGCATTATTTGCATTAAGCCACTTTTATGTTTTGTTAAGATACAGAATGATTTAATTGGTGATTAATTCCTCATAGCAATAGAGAAATATCAGATACACTCCTTTTTTTTAAAAAAAGAGTGCCATGGTTGCAGGGCTATGAGAAAGGGGGAACAAACTGCCATAAAAGAGCATAAGAAGAGAACAGCTGGACTTTAACCTCTAGTTGTGAATTGGTGGGAAAGAGTATAATTCTAGTGTTCTCAGTCACAGTACCATTCCCATCCCACGAAGCAGTTACTATGTGTGTATCAGCAGCACACTGATGGTTCTGGACAGTTAAAGAAGACAACAGCAATCTCCTGGAGGTTCATGAAGCCTTGACCAATGACACGGTTGCTGCAAGGTAAATAAAATCAGAACTATCACCACTTATGCATGGTTTATTTTCACTGTATTATAGTACCCCACTAATATTGGGCATAGGGTAGCAGGATGGACAGAAATTTTGGAGGTGCAGAAAATAGAAGGTGAAGAGAGCAAGGTGAATACCCCAGTGAAAACAAAATCTCACAGGTTTTCTGTAAAGTGGTTACAAAGAGAAACATCTACAGGTTACAAAGGTGGTATCTGAATTGGAAAATACACAGACATCTAAAGTCAGTTCATGTTCAGATGCCAAGAAAGCCTTAACCTGTCTTACAAGTATTTGATGCCATGATAAACTGAGCCTAAATAAAACTGCAATGTAGCCCAGATTCCGCTCAAATACAAAGAAAATTAATACAACCACCACCAACCCCCCACCTTACAATAAAAACAGACTGGAAACAGAAATAATGTGTGGGCTTTTCTGGGGATAAATTGCCTACTGCAGTCTCTACTATTTTTAACAAGTAATTTACAATATGCTACCAAAAATTTCAAAATTCATAAAGGAAAATGTATCCAAAATTTAGAACATAAACAGTTAACAGACACTGACCAACACTAAACAAAATGCTCCAGAAATGTAGGATAATATCAAAAGGTGTAACATTTGTAAAATTGGAGTCCCATAAGAAGTGAAATTAGAGAATGAAGCAGAATAATTATTTGAGAAAATAATGCTAAAATTTTTAGAAATTAATAAAAAATAACAGGCATAGTCAAGAGGCTCAGTAAAACACAAGAAGCATACATAATAATAATAAAAGCAAACACTCAGATGAAATGCTTAACAGTGGACCCAATTCTCTCAAAAAAAAGTATACAAAAGCAGAAAAGAACTAAAAAAGAAAAAGGTATGATAAACAGAAAATGAGTATTAAGATATTTGAATTAAAATATAGTGTGCAACTGTGTTAAAGGTAAAGAAATAAAAAAGTTCACTTAAGTGGTAAAGATTTTCAGGTTATACTTGAATGTAAAATCTAAGTATGTATTATTTGCAAAAAATTCTTTAATTATAAAGTTTGAAACAGGTAGATTGAAAATAAAATGTAAAAACATTACATGAAATGTATCAATAGTACAAAAATATTTAACTTAAGAATGGTATATTAATACATTAACATGTTAAGCTCTATTAATATCAGACTGTATTAGTCTGCTTGGACTGCCATAACAAAATTTCACAGACTGGGTGGCTTAAACAACACACACTTATTTTCTTATATTTCCTGAGCCTGAAACTTCAAGCTCAATATGCTCATAGTGTTAGTGTTTGGTGAGACTTCTCTTCCTGGCTTGTAGATGGCCACCTTCTCGTCGTGTCCTCACATGGCCTTATTTTGTGCATGTGCTGAGAGAGAGAGTTAGTTCTGGTGTATCTTTCTCTTACAAGAACACTAGTCTCATCAGATTAGGACTCCACCTTTATGATTTCATTTAACCTAAATTGTCTTCTTAAAGACCGTATCTCTAAACACTGTTACAATGGGGCTTGACTTCAACATATGAATTTGGAGGAAACATGATTCAGTACGTAACACAAAGTAGAATTCAAGATTAGGTGTATTGCCAGAGTTATTTTATAAAGATTATAAATTTTTTTAAGAAAACAATTTTTAAGTATGTTTATATCCAATAAAAACACATTATTTGAACATAAATGGAAAAGTCTTACTATGTTAAACAAATATTGACAGAACTAAAGGAAGAAACGCAGATAAATCCACAATTATAGTTGGATATATCAACATGACACTTGCAGTAATTGCTAGTGAACGCACGAAGAATAACAGGGGGAATTTAGGATATCTAAACACTAGACTGAGCTTGACCTAGTTGATGTTCTTGTTAAATGTACATCGAATATTCACCAATATTGTCTGTATAATGCCATATTCTAATTCATGAAATGCCTCAGTAAATTTAAAATAACACGTAGTTTGTTCTACTGTAACAGCATTAAGAGAGAAATCAATTGTAGCAAGTTATTTGTAAATCCCTAACATTCCAAAATTAAGTAACCTGTTAGTAAACCATAACATAGATAAGAAAACATAAAGGTAATTAGAAAATATTATAATGATAGAAAATTTAAAAGAAATATCCACTTTGAAGATGTAGCTAACATAATGCATAGATGAAAATTTATATCTTCACATGACTATGATAGAAAATAGTATATATCAATGATCTAAGTATTTGCATTAAGAAAATAAGGAAAAGAAACACTAAGGGAACCAAAGTGAGAAGAAAGAAGGAAGAAAATAGTAAAAGTAAGAGGAGAAATCAATAAAATAGAAAAAGTCAACAACAATTAGAATTTGTTTTTTGGAAAAGATTAATAATAGTGATGACACTTTATAATGGTAATATAATAATGACATATAGAATACTCTATACCAATGTTTGTGTGTGAAAATTCATGGAAATAAGAGATTATTATAAACAATTCAATGCCAATAAGTTTATCAAAATAAATGTAATGGAGAAAAATCTTATAATACACTCAATATCTTGTAATACACCACTTTACTTATACTAGCCCAAAAAGAATTATGAAATTTGAGCACTTCGCTTCTTAAAAAAGAATTTATAATTCAAAACTACCTTTCCTCAAAGAAAATTTCAAACCTAGTTTACATCACTGCTTAATTCTATTAAACATTATAAGAAGAAATACTAAAATAATAATCTCAGGAAATCAGTAATAAGAGTAACACTCTGCTCCTTTTATAAGCCCAGAAAACACTGATACTAGAATCCGGCACAAATATTACCAACTAAAATATGAACACTTTAAATGAATAGTAAGGCATTAAACATAAAAATCTATAAAAACAATGCTTCATAGAAATGGAGAAATTTCAAATATATATATAATTGTCTACTTATATATAATTATGTGTATGTGTGTGTGTGTGTGTGTATATATATATATAAACTATTCATGATTCTAAAAAGATCTCAGAAAACTGAGAATAGAAGTTGTTTTCATTTTCCAGGACTGCCTTAGGAAGGTATCACAAACTAGGAGGCTTAGAACATAGGTAATTTATTCTCTCACAATTCTGGAAGTCAGAGGTCTGAAATCAAGGTGTCAGTACAGCCACTGACTCTCTGAAGACATCAGAGAAGGATCTATTTCAGTCCTCTCTCCTAAATTCTGGTGGATTTTTGGCTTATGGGAGAATAACTGCAGTCTTCACATGGTGTTCTCCCTATGTATCCATCCTTATCTACATTTTCTTTTTTTTTTTTTTAAGATTGTTGCCCAGGCTGGAGTGCAGTGGCATGATCTCAGCTCACTGCAACCTCTGCCTCCTGGGTTCAAGCGATTCTCCTGCCTCAGCTTCCCAAGTCGCTGGGATTAAAGGTGCCTGCCACCACACCTGGCTAATTTTTATATTTTTAGTAGAGATGGGGTTGGTTTCACCATGTTAGCCAGGCTGGTCTCGAACTCCTGACCTCATGATCCACCCACCTCAGCCTCCCAAAGTGCTGGGATTACAGGCATGGGCCACTGTGCCTGGCCTACATTTTCCTTTTTATAAATATATTAATTGTAAACAAATTAGGGGCCAAACCTAATGCATCTGACCTCATTTTATATTAATCAATTCTATCTGCAATGACCATATTTTTGAATCAGGTCACATGCTGAGGTACTGGGGATTAGGACTTCTGTATTTTAGAAGAATATGATTCAATCCATAGCAGAAGTGAACTTCTTTATTCTATAAAAAAATAGCCTATGAAAAGAAACGTCAGTTATATCCTAGTTTGTGGTGAAACTCTAGATAACATCTTCCTATGAAAAGGAGAAAAGGGGGCCGGGCATTGTGGCTCACACCTGTAATCCCAGCACTTTGGGAGATCAAAGTGGGTGAATCACTTAAGCCCAGGAGTTCGAAACCAGCCTGGTCAACATGCTAAAACCCTCTCTCTACTAAAAATACAAAAACTAGCTGGGATCCATGGCATGCACCTGAGATCGCAGCTACTCAGGAGGCTGAGGCAGGGGAATCACTTGAACCCAAGAGGTGGAGGTTGCAGTGAGGTGAGATTGCGCCACTGCACTCCAGCCTGGGAGACAATGTAAGACCCCATCTCCAAAGAAGGAAAGAAAGAAAGAAATGAGAAAAGGAAAGATATCCATTATTAATGTTTCTAGTCAACAATTGTTCTGTAAATTCTAGCCAGTAGAGTAAGGCAAGAAGAAAAAAATATTGCATAAACATTGGCAAAGCAAGAGTTACAGTATCTTAATTCATTCACAGATACAATTATTAATTTATGAGGTCTTAATGAAAGCTCAAAAACAAGTAGAATTAACAAGAGAATATAACAATGCCACAGAAACAAAACTCAACAGCATCTTTGTATAATGGCAATAAACAATAAAAAATTGTTTTTTAAAAAAATAAAACATTCACCGCAGCTTCAAAGATATAAAATACCTGCTGTGGTCTGAATGTGTCTACCCAAAATTTATATGTCAATACTTAATCACCAATGTGATAGTATTAAGTGGAGGAGCCTTTAGGAGATGATTAAGTCACAAGGGCAGAGGCTCCACAACTGGCATGAATGCCCTTATGAAGGGGCTGGAGGAAACTAGGTAAGCCCCTTTGGCTTTCTGTCCTTCTGCCAAGTGAAGACACAGCAAGGTGACTTATTGAAACCCAGAACTAGACCTGGCTGTCACCAGGCTCTGGACCTGCTGATGGCTTGATCTTGAACTTCCTAGCTTCCATAACTTTGAGCAATACATTTGTCCTTTTTATAAATGACTCCATTTAAGATATTTTGGTAACACCAAATATTAAGATATTATTTGGTAATATTATTTGGTGATATTATTTGATATTATCTTAATAAGATATTATATTATTAAGATAATATTTAAGATATTAAGGTAACACCCATGAGTACATGTAACGTATAATGTATTACAGTTCTACCTTGGAACACAGAGAGCATCACTGTGATAAACTAATGGAGACCTATATCAATATAAAATCATACCATGTTTATGCACTAGAGAACACAAGCCAATTGATATATCTGTTTTCCCCAAACTGATCTATTTATCCATCACAATTCCAATTAAAATAGTAGCAAATAACTTTCACTTTTGAGCAATATGGAGTAACAGAGAGCAGATTTGCCTTCCTGCCTGAAACAACCAAAATCAAAACAATCAAACAAAGAAAATTAAAATAAAATACATGAACCAATGGCTTAGAAGACAATGGACATCATGCAATGAATGACAGTAACTGGTAATACAAACTGGATGAGCTCTAAGGTTGCTCTCACTTAACACCTTGAGGGAACAGCACTTGGTGATGGTAGGGTAGTGGTGGCGAGGGCAGGAGAGGTGAGAAGGGTCAAATTGGAGGTTCATTGAATCCCTAGGTTGAAGGGGAATAGCTGGGTGTCCTGGAAACAAGAGAGGTGAAACTTCACAGGGTAGGGTAGGAGAGAGGAGACAGTTACACAGAGAGAATTCCAGAGATATTCAGAAATTCCCCCTCAAGTACAGACCAGAGTACCTACCAATGTATCCCTGTAAGGAAAATACCTGTCTTAAACACCATGCATTTTAAGACTGTATGCGTTTTAATTTACAGCTTAATTTTACTCAGAGTAAGCTAATTCTCTGGCAGTTCACTATTCCTCAAATGAGTAAACTGAGAGTCAGAAAGATCAGACGGCTTGTCTTAATATCATAAACTTATTCTCCAATGGGAATACAAAATAAACTAGATTTAATGCACTAAAGTTAAATATACAACCACGTTAAGAACCTCAAATATATGGCTCAAATATAGATGCTCTAAGTCACCCTAAGGATAATGGCATTCCATCAAAGGATGTGTTGTTTTATGTGGCAAGAGTTAAATAATTACTATTTTAAAATCATTTTGCAAAATGTCATAGATCATTTAGTATCTTGATCATGATGTATAACACATTTATCTACAAAGGGAAGAAACCAGAGAAATGCGAATGGGATGTTTGGATCAATATTTCATTATTATTTTCAACCACATTGAAGAGGTTCAGTAAACCACTTTAAAACTGTGGTTTGCTAACTTCCTCCTAGAGTGATCTCTATCATTATTCATGCTCTGATGTAGCATAAAGAAATCACTTACAAGTCAGACAAAAATTAAAAGCAGTCAGGCCAAATTTTGAGGAGACAAAAATTAAGTGCATGAATACTTCCCTTATCTTATTTTTCCCACAGAAATTATGAAATGGTGGATAAACCCTACTAATATCATCAGAATAATTATTACATGATGAATGAGATTATCAGACAAGATTTATTCTGTGTAGGTAATTACAAAGTGGAAGGAATTTATTATAAAAAATTTCTCATAATCTACATACAAGTTGACATCTTGCGAAACACAAGGTTCTGTTTAGTTATTAAAAATGCAAAATTTTTAACTGATTTCATGTTTTTGTATTTTACATGCTCCTGTGATTTTTCTCTACTACAGAAACATTCACAATGTCTTACACAATGTTATTAAATACATCTGTACTTACCTAAGTAAATTTCTTATCAAACTTTATACATCCTGATCTCTCTCATTTCCAAACTACAATCATCTCCTGTAACTGAAATACTCCTCTCTAAACCCATTATTTCCCTGGAAAAATCCTGTTCATCGTGTAAAAAAAAAAAAAAAGTTTACATAAAATTTTTATTATTGAAACTTTGATGATATTACCACTTTTGTTATTATCTTCTTCAAATTTTGCTAGAAGTGTCAATATATTCGAGGATACCTAACTGTGATGCAATTTGCTGGAACTAGAGGTTTTGAGTCAGGAATAAAACATGCATCCATGAACAGATTTTTAGATAAATGTTTTTATAGGTAACATATAGTGAGACTTTTACACACCATATGTACAACAATTGTGATTTGAATAATAGTAGAAGAATATAGGTATATTTTTGTCTGAATATCTCAACCACAAATCTAAATAAATGGCAAATTTGAATTTTCTCATCCTTCTTTCTTGTGCTTATTGTATTATCTTATGTGTTGATGAAGTTAGCTTGCATGGCTTCCCTCTTCTCCACCTCGTTTTTCACAACATCACTGGATATTGTGTCCAAATCCCAGCCACTCTCATGCCATTACCATCGTTTTTCTGTGGTTGTAGTCTATTACCGATAATGACTCCACGACTGTCTACACCCTAATTTTTGACGCACCTTGATGAAAAATAAAAATATCATTTATGCTGAGTTTTGTTACATAATGTCAAAAGGTGGAACGGATTTGTTTACCCCAAGCAATGTCATTTAGCTACAAATATTTTTATTAGAACATAGTAGTCAAGGGTGCAGCCTCTGTAGGCAGGCCGTGGAATCATTCACTCTGACATGTGACTGAATCACAGCTTCTAATACTTCTAAAAAGTCATAATGACACATTCCTCATTGGGCGGTGAAGGTTATGCAGATCATGGGAAATAGTGTAGATAAAGTGTTTATCGGAGTGCTAGGTAAATTCCGAGCACTCAAGAAAGTAAGAGCAACGGTATTGTATCATTATTAACATTAAATAGTATACTATTTTTCTGTATTTGTTAAGTGGCCCTTACAGATTAAGTAATAATTAAGTACTTAGAAACAAAGCAGAAGCAGAAACCTAAAACTACCATGGGGCAGAGCAAGATGGTGGGAAGGAAGGCTATGCCCTTGGTTCATCCTCCACCTGCCACCACAAAAACACCAAATTTTAACAACTATCTGCACACAGAAAAGCATCATCACAAGAGCCAAAACTCAAGTGAGTCATCACAGTACCTGCTTTAAACTTTGTGCCATGGTAAAATTCATTGAGGAGTGTGGGAGAGACAGTGTTGAATCGCGGGCATCGCCCCCTCCCCTATCCCTGGGCAGTGGCCCTGTGGAGTAGAGAACCTGCGTACTTGCAGGAGGGAGAGCCAGTGACTGGCAGACATTGCATTGAACTCAGTGCTGCCCTGTCATATCAGAGACTAAAGCCATGCTGGGCTCATTCAGCGCTCGGACAAGGAGGGAGCATTTGGACCAGACCTAGTGAGAGGGGAATCATTTCTCTCCTCAGGAGAGGAGAATTATTCCAGCAGTGGGAACTAGAGTTTCTCAGCAAGCCTTGCCACTGCAGGGTTGACGTGCTCCGGGATCCTATATAAACCTGAAATGCAGTCTGAGACAGAAGGACTGCAATTCCTAAGTAACTCCTAGTGCTGGGCAGGGCTCATAGAGCACTAGGGTGGCATGTGACCTAGGAAGACACCAGCAGGACAGCTAAAGGCAGCTCGTGCCAATCCTCCCCCAACCCCAGGCAGTGCAGCTCACATCAGTGACAGTGTCTCCTTTGTTCTTAAGGGGAGAAGGGCGAAGAGTAAAGATGATTTTGTCTTGTATCTAGAATAGCAGCTCAGCTGTAGTAGGATAGGGCACCAGGAAGGGTCTCGAGGTTCCTATTCTGGTTCCCAGACCTCTGACATTTCTAAACACATCCTAGGCCAAAAGGAGAACTGCAGTCTTGGTGGGAAGGACGCAGTCCTGGCAGGATCTGTCACCTGCTGACTAAAGGGTCCCTGGAACTTGAATACCCAGCAGCGATAACCAGGTCGTATACCTTGGACCTTGGACTCTGAGCTGTGCTGACTACAGATGTGAACCAGCACATTCCCAGCTGTGGGAACTCCTCCTGTTGGAGAAAATAAAGGGGGAAAAAGATTCCTTCTGTCGGAGAAAATAAAGGGGGGGAAAAATAAAGGGACTTTGTCTTGCACCTTAGGTACCAGCTTGGCCACAGTAAGGTAGACCAACAGGCAGGCTCTTGGGATCCCTGAGCCCAGGCGTAGACTCTTGGATAGCATTTCTGGACCAGCACTGGGCCAGAGGGGAGTCCACTTCCTGAAAAGACTGAGACCCAGGCCTGGCAGCATTCACCACAAGCTGACTGAAGAGTCTTTGGGTTTGAAGTGACCATAGGCCATGGGCCAGTGGGGTGGTACCCACAGGGAGAGGCTCCTCTGCCTATGGAAAGGGGAGACAAGCACAGGAATGATCTTATATTGTGTTTTGAGTGCCAGCTTAGCCACAGTAGAACAGCAAGCACATTTGTAAGGTTTTTGACTCTAATCTCTGGCTCCCAGAAGCATCCACAGACTTACCTGGGGCCTCGGGGAGCTTGCAGCCCTGAAGGAAAGAACACAGACTTGGCTGGCTTCACCATCTGCCGATTGTAGAGGCACAGGTCCTTGAGTAAACATAGGTGGCTTCAGGTGTGACCTAGCACTCCCATGGGTGGTGGCCACAGAGGTGCTTGTATGACCCAGTACCAGCCTGCTCAGCACACAGAGAGACTATATTTGTATGGGAGGCAGTAAGGGAAAGTAACAAGAGTCTCTGTCTGGTAATCCAGAGAATTCTTCTGGATCTTATCCAAGACCACCAAGCAGCACCTCTACAAGTCTGCAAGAATTACAGTAATATTGGGCTTGGGGCCCAAACCCTTTCCAATGCCTGGAAAGGCTTTTCAAGAGGGACAGGCTAAAACTATAAATAAGAAGCTGTAAGGGTCTGTTGAGTTCGCTTTCATAAGACATGTCAGGTAGCACCATTAGATCTGCAACTTTTGCTTTAGAAATAACTAAATACAGTAAAATCTCACAGAACTTTCCTTGTGAGGAATCTCTAATAACTCCAAAAGATCAACAAGGATAGTAATTAGTGCATTAGAAAAAAATAAAAGACGCAAAATATTTCATTTCTTAGAGTTAAATGTTGTGTGCATCTCTGTGTGTATATATTAGATAAACTTTCTAAAAACAGAGAGATTTTCTTTTTTTTACTCTAAAAGCTTGACACCAACAAAAATAATTGAAATTACCAAATGCCTTTGAACACAAACTACAAAAGAAAATGGGAAATTTAGGAGAGATGATAGAGTGGAGGTGGCCAGAAGAGATGAGTGTTCTTGTAATCTTAATTATACTTAATATTTTAAACATATTTGTAAGAGTTCTTACCTACATTTTAACTACCTGTAATAAAAACTCTACACTGTAACATAAACATAATTTAAATTGAGAAATACTGACAATTTCCATTCAGATAAAGTTTTGAACTATCATATCCCTTTTTCCCATGCTTCTGTTAGAATATGGCTGTGCAACTCCAAGTACTCATCTACAGAAGAAAAATAAATAATATATGTGTGTATGTGTGTTACACGATACATATGATTTGGGAAATATAATTAAAAAAATATCCTCCCAACCCAGAAACCTTCTTCACATAGGCAGACCGAAAGAAAATAATTTAGTATTAAAACATTATATTTTAATTTTAAAGTATTTATTTCTTACTAATTTACCTTTTATTAGATTACTGTATTTTCATTATTTTAATTTGCATAATTAGTAATAATTTATTGCTACTAATAATTAGTAATATACATTATTAAAACAATTTTATTACTGAATAAGCATTAAGCTAGAAAGTAAAGTACACCATACTAAACTCACTAGGAGACGGCAAAGTAAAAAGAGTATCTCACTCTTCTACATAGCCATGCAGAAACAGCCCATTAATATATATTCTAAGATGAATAATAACTAGTCCTCAAGTAAAAGGAAGGGATGGCATCATTTTTCACACATATCCTAAATTCATTTGACAATTAGAGTAATTATGTGTTTACCTAAATGGCTTAATTCAAAGGGAGAATAAACTTCTCACATTTTTATGGTAAGATGTAGTTTTGCAACCTGGAATTAGGTTTCCACCTCCACTAAGCTACTATCCTCCCACAGAAAGTGGGAGATTAAAGTATAGAAAATAAATGGTTGACTCAATATTTTGTGATTCTAATTTCATTTTCTTCGAAAACATGTCTTCAGAAACTGTGGCTGAGGCTCCGAGCATCAAGCATTTACTAAACTTATGCCATACACATTCTTACATTTTCATATTATTTGCAGAAATTATCCAATTTAATTTGGATAGCCCATTTAAAGGCAGCAAATATGTGTAATCCAGGTATATTAATTTCTTTAATTTCCACAAATGGATACAACAGGAAAAACAGTCATGGAGAAATGTTTTTATCACAAATACATGGATGGAGAAAAGAAAAAAAAATTGTACCAGTGTATAGATTTCTTTCTTGCTAAATTTCTGACTGCCATACTCTTCTCTTAATATGGTTACTATATTCTGCTAGAAAATTAGGTGTCTTTTTAATATCTCGCCACTTTGGCATACCTCTGCTTATTGTAAATGAAAGCATCCTATTGCTTGTCGTGGGAAAATGATTTGTAACCCTTGTATTGTACCAATGTTAATGCTCTTTCCTATGTAGCTTTCATATGCTTGAATTTCTACCCTGTCTTTAAAAGCTTCCCTTTAGAATTTATAAGCATCTTTTCTGAACCATGCCCCTCTCCTGTGATCTCAATTTCCCTTTTTTTTTTCCCTCCTGTTCCTATTTGTCTCAATCTTCTCCTTGCGGTAGTCTTCCGACATCATTTCAATTTTGCAGCATTTTGAATCTCTTGAAATGGACGTACAGAATGTCCTAACTCATTCATTCCTAAACTAGCCTCTCTGTACCACTGTCGTATGTTCAACTATTGCTGGCATTGACTTATAAATGGCATGACTTCAAGTGAGATTTTTTTGTCCACAACAAAATTCTCTTAATTCGGTTTTACAATGTAGAGATTCTGCCATTTCCCAAATACCATAACTGAAAACTCCAAGTACATTTAATTCTATCTTTTTCCATGGCTGCTAGTGCTAATCAGTCACCTATAAATTTATTGATAAATTGTTTAATATGTAATTATTTGTTTGGATCACATAATGCTATCATTTTATATTAATCCTTCACATCTCAAAATCATTAAAATCTGTAAAAACTCCAATTCTCAAACTTTACTCCTATGCCTCTTGCTACCTGACATATTTCTACCATTCCTAACACCGTATTAACTCTCCTTAAACATTGCTTTAAATGCAATATTGAAATCTCCAATTATTTATTTATTTATATTTTTGAGACAAAGTCTCACTCTGTCGCCCAGGGTGGAGTGCAGTGGCACAATCTTGGTTCGCTGCAACTTTCACCTCCTGGTTCAAGCAATTCTCCTGCCTCAGCCTCCCAAGTAGCTGAGATTATAGTCTCCTGCCACCGTGCCTGGCTAATTTTTGTATTTTTAGTAGACACAGAGTTTCACCATGTTGGCCAGGCTGGTCTCGAACTCCTGACCTCAGAGGATCCACCCACCTTGCACTCCCAAAGTGCTGGGATTACAGGCATGAGTCATCACGCCCAGCTGAAATCTCCAAATCCTTTTTGGGGAATACCTAATCTCTGTAGTTTAATTTCTGAGAGTTTCTACAATTTGGCCTCTACTTTGCTTTGCAACCCCATCTTTCCTAAATGTACTGTGGATAGACACTTTATGACAAGATTAAGTATGAAAAGAAATTCTTTTTCTAAGGAATACATTTTCAAAATAGTGGTTCTGATGCTGAACTTTATCCTGAATGCATGATCACAATTATATATAGATAAAAATCAACCCCTTTTGTGTAATTCCGAATATTCTCCGTTTATCCTCCAGATCCAGTCTCCACCGTCTTTACCCCTTGTCCAAACTTTTACGTGCCCCAGATAGTTAATACTTTTAAGTCTCAATTGCTTGCCAATAGCTGTATTTATCTGCTGAAGACCTCAGCTTCTGATACGCAGTTATTATCTCCAGCACTACATGACAAAAAATATAGCTTCTTCTGCATTTCAAGACTGGAGGTGATGAATGCTTTCTGATGTTACTATTCCTGGATGCCTCAGAATCTTCTCTGTTTTCTTAACTCTTCTCACACATTTGTAAATGATCCTTTTATTTACCCTTTTTAATTCTTGACTGTGCCAACCCTTTGTTTTTAGCATCCTTCGTGATGCAACTGGCAACACTAAGCTCTTTATGAAGCCAGAAGCATCCTACCCACTGTAATAATATTATTCAGACACTGCCAATGCCCGCCAGCCAAAAGACCACTAGAAGCACATTTGTATTTAAACAAAGTTGGGCATGGTAGTTCACTGCAAGGGAAAGTATAAACCAAAATTATGAGACATTTCACTAAAATTTTAGGAAATACTTATAGAATCTGGGATTGTGTTTGGTGATTTGGAGGATGGTTCTTTAAAGCAAGATTTTTTTTTTTTTCCTTTCAGGAAGAAGGAGTAAGGCCAAGATTGTGTATCCTATTCATCATATCTAGAAAGATGAAAAATTGAAAGGAAGTTGAAGTTTTCATTGGAAGGAAACAGCAGTAAGCTGAGAAAAGGAAATGTTTGATACTTTTGGGGTATCATCAGTGACTTTTTTTTTTTTTTGTCTCTAGGCTTAGCTTTTTGTCTCCTTTGTGGCGCATAATGTGACCTTGTCTAATACTGGTTTTCTGTGAAATTGTTTACATTCAACTAGAGGTCATTGAAGGATGACTGCATTACAGACAGCTCCTGAGGACACCAAAGTCTAGCAGTGAGGGTCAGGTCAGTGCCCAGCTACCTGGAGCTGCTTATTCTCTTACCACTTAACCTCTGTAACAACATTCTCTTCATATATTGATGTTCAGTTCAAACACTGCCCACTTTATTATGACACACAATTGATTATAATTCTTTTTCTCAGACATATTTCTTTTGCTGCTTTTTTATACCACAAATTAGCTTTTATGAACTTCAACTCTTTATATTATCTTACTCCCCTCAATTAGATGATAAATTCTTAAAAATTAGTAACTGATTTTATGTTTTATTTTCTCTTCCTAAATGCAGTGCTTTCTATGCAGTATATAGTGTGAGTACACATATGTGTGTATCTTAACAAATAAGTTTTAAATTAATACTGATTGTACACATTAAAAAGTTGCAGATGGCTTCAAAAAGAGGGGACACTGGCCTTTAGTGATAAATATATTTTTACAAAATGTTCTTGATAACATGAAATATGTAAATTCATTTCTCTCATACACTAAATTGATTAGTGAATTTAGAGAATTAAAAAAAGATGCTCTTTGACTACTATATCTTCCACTATATATAGAATTTCTAAGGATATGATTCTCAATAAATTTCTGGAATAATACTGCTCAGCCAATATGTTAATTCTTTAATGTTTTGATTTTAACAGAATGTAGGCTTGTAGCATCTCATGGAGAATATTGTTCTCTTTAAAATTGTTAAGATAATGAGCCTGAACTAATAAAAATTACACTTAACATTATGGTGATACTTTCTGCAAAGCATGCAAGTTAATGTTTGCTATTTATAAATATGTACATATGGTTCACAGCATCAGCACCCAATTAAAACCCAAAGGGAAGACACAAATGCATTGGCACTCATGTCTAAATAAGTGCTTAATTATATTTACATGGGTTTCTGTTAATGAAAACTGTATCATTCATTCCTTTCTACTTTCATGCATAAACCATCTTACTTGGTTGTCTGCTTTGACTAAGGCTTTCCTAGAGGCAAGTGATTCCAATCTGTACTATATAATTTGGTTATAAATATTTTATCCCTTTCCATATTACCAAATGTTAGAAATGTTACATATTTATTCATAAATTTTGGTTTTGAGCCTCCAGTTTTTTCTTTTATTATACACACTAGCTTTAAAGCCTACAAAAGGAGAAAAAGGAATCAGCACTTTTTCTTTTAGAGAGCACTAGTTTGGGTATGAAAGCAAGTAAAAGGCCATGGAAATCAGATGAGTTTCCTGTTGATTGCTCTGGGATAGGAAATTTAATATAATTTTTAAGAGAAAAAATAGAGCCCTATTTGCAAACATGATACGTGATACTCCCAGTGAGTTCTTCCCAAGTTCATTTTCACCTCCAAGCAAAAGGAGAATTAAAAAGCAACACTACTTTCCAAAGTGTGTCGTTCTGAAGGTGGAAAACACAAGTTCTACATGAGAAAGGTTAACACAGGTTCACTATATTAAAGCAAACAGTATATCTGGGCATGTTGTAATAAAAATCTTGGATTAAACATGAATCGACTGGAAATAAATAATATGGCAAATATAAAATCTCATAACAGAATGGTAAGTAAATTTGAAAAAGGGTTAAAAATGTAATACTTCCAAAAAACAAGTGACCAAACAATTCCCTGAAGTGTCTCATATGATAAAATTAGAACCTTTTGTTAACATGAGCTCAAGACCTCAAAGATGTAATGACTAAGCAGCTAAATGAGATGAAAATAGAGATTGAAGTGCAATTAGAAACCATGAGGCACACAGAAGTCACTGATGAAAATCTAACCAGGCCGGGCATGGTGGCTCATACCTGTAACCCCAGCACTTTGGGAGGCCGAGGTGGGTGAATCACTTGAGGTCAGGAATTCGAGACCAGCTTGGCCAGTATGGTGAAACTCTGCCTCTACTAAAAATACAAAAATTATCTGGGCATGGCGGCGGCTGCCTGTGATCCCAGCTACTTGGGAGGCTGAGGCAGGAGAATTGCTTGAACCCGGGAGGCAGAGGTTTCAGTGAGCCAAGATCGCAATACCTCACTCCAGCCTGGGTGACACACTGAGACTCTGTCATGCACACACCAAAAAAAAAAAAAAAAAAAAAATCTAATCAAACATAAGAAGGGGAACTTTTATATTATTATAATTAATGTGGAAAAAAATTAGAAAAGAGACTAGGAAATTGGAAAAATAATAAGTGATATGGAAGGCAAAATATTATCCAGTATAATAAATAACACAGACATAAAATTATTTGTTTAATAGAAGAAAAACATAAAAAATAAAAAATAAGAGTACACCATATAGCATTTTTTTTTACTTGAAAAAATTCACAATTATTTACCATCAATTCATGTTAATCTTTAAATAGGATATGAGTGATGGGTTCATTATTAACAGGTTTACACAAAGGGATGAAAAGAGAAGTAGAATTTTGCTGAAATAATTTACAATTCATTACAACTTTATAATAAAATAAATTAATTACTAAATGTAGGCAGAAGGTGGATCACCTGAGGTCAGGAGTTCGAGACAAGCCTCGCCAAACATGGTGAAATCCCCGTCCCTACTAAAAACACAAAAAATTTGCCAGGCGTGGTGGCAGGTGCCTGTAATCCCAACTACTCGGGAGACTGAAGCAGGAGAATCACTTGAACCCAGGAGGCAGAGGTTGCAGTAAGCCAAGATCATACCATTGCACTCCAGCCTGGGCAATAATAGCAAAAATGTCTTCAAAAACAAAAGCAAAAAGAAAAGAGAAAAAGAGAGACAAATTCTCAAATATGAAAGAATGTGTCTCTGCCTGTGGAAAACAGGCATGTTTCCGGCCCTGTGTAAGTCTCAAGCATTGTTCTCTCTAAACTTTTCAGGTGGTTTTCTCTGGATTTCAGTAGTTTCCTCACACACACGCACTAATTTCTACTCAACTAAATATTCTGGATGAATCTTTTCATATCTCTGGAGTTTTATTTATTGCAATTTTCTCTTCTCCTGTGCCCTTCTTTATTAACTCTAGCTGTCTTGACTTCTCTGAATTTCTAGCTGTGTCTCCTCACTTGGAGTAGATTTCCTGAATTTCCCAATCCTGTGTCGGGGTCTATTAATATTCTCTAAGCAATAAATTGGGGCAATCATTAGGCTTACCTTATCCATTCCCTTAGTCGACTGAGACAATGAATTATTACTATCAAGAAAAAATAAGTTGTCAATACACAATGTAGGCAGGGAGAAATACACTTAAAACTCAACATAATCAAGGACACTTCTTACTACTCTAAAGCTTGTGATAAAATTAATAGAAAATTCAAGTATAGGCTAAAAGCAGGACTGTTAATGACACAAATTCTGCAGGAATAAAGGTTGCTGTAAGGAGCCAAGTAAGGAATCACAATTATTTGACATGCTTGTTGAGAAAAAAGCAGATATGGACTGGGCCATGGTAAAAATAAAGAATTTATAAATACCTACTATGACCATGTGAACGGTTTAAAATCATTTGTAAATATTAACTGATGCTTTTGAATTGGCTCTTTTACCATCAAAATAAAATGTGTTAAGTAAAATAATGTTAATAGTAGTTAATCCTATCTCTCAATATTTAATTTCAAAATATTAACTTTTAAAAGAGAATTATATGCCAGCTAAAACAATGAACATCATTTATAGTTCGCTACCAAGATGAACTAGGTGGGATGTTTTACTGTTTTGAAGGGAGGGTTAGTATGTCCTTGCTGTGTAAGCAATAATTCCTGTATGATTTATGGAATCATATAATATTGCTATTGTCTTTGGAAGTTAAATAGAGTTAAAAAAGATTAAATATGAATGATGACTTTTTACTGTTGCTTCATTGCTCAAGAATGAAACTGGGTATATTCACTAAATTCTCACCTCTATATGGTGCAGCATAGATTTAGTTTGGTCATTGCAACTCTTGTTGCTTGCAGGAGCTTTCAAAGAAAAAAGTGAAGCAGTGACTCATTCTCAGAAGTTTCTGGTTATTAGATACGCTGATGATGGAAAGATACAGATGGCATTTAGGGCCCAGCTTATCCTCTCTTTCCTTCCACTCTATACTCATATTGCAGAGTGGCAGCTCAGCAGAGGTGGTGGCCTCCCTGGAACCTTTCATGAAATCCCTCCTTTTGGAGTTCTCCTTTTGAATTAACTCTCCTCATAACCTCATGTAAAAATTTAAATATTTACATGGCAAAAGATTCAATGTAAAAAACACACACTCTCTAATATATATCATTATCTAGTGTGATTTGTATTTTGTGTATTAATGTTATTTATTTTCTGATTCTCATTGTAGAGACCAAAATGTATGTCTCTAAGGCAGGAATTTTGGCCTCCTTTATTTACTGACAGTTTCCAGTGCCTAGAACAGAGACTGATACACAGTCATTATTCACCATATTGTTAAGTATGCATATATAAATATGCATAAGGAACTAGTATTATTTCAAAAACAAAGTATACTAATATCTTATAAAAATGAATGTATGGCCAGGTGTGGTGGCTCATGCCTGTAATCCCAGCACTTTGGGAGGCCAAGGTGGGCAGATCACAAGGTCAGGAGATTGAGACCATCCTGGCTAACACGGTGAAACCCCATCTCTACTAAAAATACAAAAATTAGCCAGGCGTGGTGGTGGGTGCCTGTAGTTCCAGCTACTTGGGAGGCTGGGGCAGGAGAATGGCGTGAACCTGGGAGGCGGAGCTTGCAGTGAGCCGAGATCACACCACTGCACTCCAGCGTGGGCAACAGAGTGAGACTCCGTCTCAAAACAAAACAAAAAAAACCAAAAAATATACTGTACCTGAAACCAAATAGAAATATTTTTGTTGAACTAAATATGAATGAGTAGCTCAGCTAAAAAATCATAATGAGCTCTTTCTTTAAATGTTTTATGTAAGTTTGGTTTTTCTTTTTCTGTTTTCTTCCCATTGTGCTCATCCATTTAACTTAATCTAGGCCAAGTAGTTTTTAATAGTTCTTGTTAAAAAGAGATTAGTAAAGCAGAGAATGGCTCTGCTGCAATCAAAGTAAGTACTTTTTCCTGGTCCTACTTAACATCTCTTAGGAAAGTAACTGAATGATAATTTGACGTTACAGAAATAGCTCCAGATACAGTATTGTAAAATGTGTCTTATAACAGTTATAATGTTTATTCATATTAGGGTATTTTGAATAAATGTACCAAAGTTTGGCACCAAATTAACATGGCTACCATTTTTGTTGTCTCATGTAATTGAAACTACTAACTCATATTTTATCCTTTTTAATATAATTAATACCAGAAATTCTACCAAAATCATTTATGATATTATACATCAACAGCTCACTTGTGATATTGTATCTAAGTACATCTGGGTTTGCTTTTTCTGGTTTAATTTTTGTTCCTTAAAATTTATCAAAATTGTATCAAAAAGGGTATGGATAGCAAATGCACATGAGAAATAACACTTAAAATTAAATATCACCAGGGGAAATTCAAATTAAAACAATAATTTAAATCTATATATTTGTCCATATCTTTACAGATTGATGGATCTCAGGAAAGAATTCCAGCTCTGAAAAAGGAACCTAACTGCATTAACAATGTTGGAAAGAAACTCACTGAAACTGGTTAGTGAAAAAGGTGCTGATCTAAGTAATATTGGAAATGAGTCTTTAAAACACATTGCAAAAGGAGCGGTATGTAACACTGTACTGTAGTTTAAAAAGTGCTCACGGTGGTACAGGTTGACAATTCTTATACCAAGACAGATATTATTGAGATTTTAAAAATAAAATAAACAAATGGTTGGTAGATGGATTCAAAATTCTCAGTGTTGGAGTGGAAAATTATAGACAAACCAGGAGAAAATGCTGGAATGACCCATGCAGTAATAGAATAAATTTGGAAGCATCAGAATATACTCCTGTTTAGCTTGATATACACACAGATTTCTGTGTGTTTCTGAGTGTGCATGTATATAGAAATAGATACAACTTTACTGACATAAATATATCTGCTTAAAAAGGCACACAACACCATCTCAGCTAAGTTTTCCAGGTTAATATCAATGCGGATTAAATCATACTGATAAAACATAGCCTTGTGATATGATGAAAATGATGCTTTTCCTCCATGACGTTCCACTCCGAGAGACAGAAGAAACCAAGTCTAATGAGAAAAGATCATGAAAACTCATTCTACAAAATGTCTGACTAGTCCCCCCCTATCAGTAAAAAATAAGAAAGTTTGCAAAACTGCTCCAGTCAAGAGGTAGAGACATCTAGAGGGACATAACAAGTAGAAGCAATGTGTGTCTTAATTATCTTGGGCTGCTATAACAAAGTACCTTAGACTAAGTCTCCTACAAACAAGAAAAAATGATCAGTTTTGGAGGCTGGGGAGTCCAAGATCAGTGTGCTAGCATGGTCAGGTGCTGGCAAGGGCCCTCTTCCAGTTTACAGGCTTTCATTGTGTCTTCACAGACAGAAAGAGCATAAGAGAGCTCTCTGGGTTTTCTTTTATAATGGCACTAATTCCATTAATGAGGGTTCCACCCTTATAACCACATCAACTTTGAAAAGCTTCATCTTCACCTGTCCCTCCAAATTCCATATGTTGAAATTCTGAGCTTTCCAATGTAATGGTACATGTGAGGTACATTTAGTACATTGCAAAGTGGCACTCTGTATAGAATATTGAAATTTTAAAAATGTAAATATTATGGAAATTGGATTAATGTATGGACTTTGACTAATAATTGTTTTTAATTACCAAATAAATTTAAAAACTTAAACTAGAGGAAAATGTGAACATATTTCCTAAAAAATAATAGGAAATGCAAAGAATGTATATAGCATAATCTTTTAAATTTGTCATAGTGTATAACTGGTACAGCTTTTTATGCATTACTGTTATTATGTAATTTAATAGAAATTGTTGTGATAGATGGGAGTGTATGACAGTGCCATCTAATAATTTTTGTCTTTTTATTTTCTTGACAAATTACAAACCCCACTACCATAACATTAGTCAAAGAGGTAGCTTAAATCATAGCAAGGCAAGGGACTTAATCCAATCCCCTTATTGAAAAAGTAGAACAATTATAGTCATACTCTTGTAAATATAGTATTTTTGTATTCTAAAACAGGTTATAAAAATGTATATTTTTACTGCATAATAGAACAATTGAAAACTTTTACACGGAAACATACAATCCTTCTGTGGCAATTCATTTAAAAAATTAAAAGTTCTACAGATTTGTTTTAGAAAGAAAAATACTGCTTGTTTCCAAGGCACTGTAATTTACATGTTTAATTCACTGTGGATCAATAAGGATTTATAAAGTGAAAATCAATACCATTAGCAATTTATGTTTCAAAGGATATTAGATTTTTCATGGAACTATTGGAAAAGCTGGATTCACATTTTGTCAGATAAACACTTTTTTTTTAACCAGTGAGGATAAGCCATGACAAGTAATAATACAAATAAAATAATGCATAGTAAATCAAGCACAGGTAACCATATATATACATACACATACATATATTTATATACACAGTTTACTATATATATAGTTCATTACTTGATATTATATATATATCATATATATATGCCTGAAGTAGTGAACTTATTGTATGACGACATATATGAAGCTGCTACATGATGATTGTATTCTTACTGAAGGTATGTATGTGGTTAGCAATGCCATAAATAAGTTCAATTTTAACAAGCATAAGTAATTCGAATCACAATTATGCATGATCATATTCAATGTCATATGAGAAAACCATACTGTCATAAAAATAAACTGAGAATAAAGTACCTAAAACAAAATCTCTTGCTTTTCTCATCCTTGATTTTTATTTGTTTTAACAGATATGCTTAAATATCAGCAATAGCATCAACTAATACTAGAGTGGCTAAATATGTAATCTAATTTTTTCCTATGGATTGCTCAAATATACCTCTTATTTGTTAGACCTATTACACTGTACCCATTTTTAAAATGACTTTACAATTACTCATCTGGATAATAACATTATTACATTACTAAATTTCACACTGACAAAGTTAAAAATACATTTATTTATTAGCCATACTTTATCTTCTCTGCTGAATGTGCAAAGTCCTTTAAGAGTTTGCATGTTTAATTTTTCATAGTTTTAATAAAATACTGAATATAGAATTTTTAGGTTCATTTTGGTCAAAAGGAGAAATACTTTATACTTCTCCATCTAGATCCACGTATAGTTGTGCTGTCAATTAAGGGCCTTCTGGTGCACATGAATCTAAAAATGAATACAATGAAGAAAATAAATAGTCCAATTTCAGAGCTAGTATAGGTCCAAAGAAGGTTTTCTCTAATCTGATAGTTATTAAATCATTTTCTAAGTAATTGAATACAGTAAATGGATTTTGCAAGTTAACCCCTATACAGATAATCACAAGTATAAAGAGAGAAAGTACTTGACAATGCAAGGGCTACCTCAAAATATGCATGGGTCAGGCATAGTGGCTCACACTTGTAATCCCAGAGGGCTGGGATTTCCTTTTTTTTTTTTTTTTTTTTTTTTCTGAGATGGAGTCTCGCTCAGTCGCCCAGGCTGGAGCGCAGTGGTGCAATCTCGGCTCACTGCAAGCTCTGCCTCCTGGGTTCACACTATTCTCCTGTCTCAGCCTCCCCCCAGTAACTGGGACTACACGCTCCCACCACCACGCCCGGCTACTTTTTTTTTGTATTTTTAATAGAGACGGGGTTTCACCATGTTAGCCAGGATGGTCTCGATCTCCTGACCTCGTGATTCTCCCGCTGCCTCGGCCTCCCAAAGTGCTGGGATCACACGCATGAGCCACCGCGCCCGGCCACAAACTGGCAGATTTCTTGAGCCCAGGATTTTAAGACCAGCCTGAGCAACATGGCAAAACCCCATTTCTACAAAATACAAAAATGTTTAGCTGTACATGGTGGTGTGTACCTGTAGTTCCAACTACTTGGGAGGATTGCTTGAGCCCAGGGAGGTCAAGGCTGCAGTTAGCTGTGATTATGCCACCACATTTCAGTCTGGGTGACAGAGCCAGACCCTCTCTCTCTCTCTCTCTCTCTATATATATATATATGTGTGTGTGTGTGTGTGTATGTGTGTGTATACAAACACACACACTTATGGCAAAAACCTGTTCACATTAAACAAATTTAATTGCTACATTCAATTATTAAGAAATTAATCTAGTTATTATGTAATCACATTCTAATTTGTTCTGCTTTAGTCCTACTCTGTAAGAAGCAGGAATATAATTTGATGTGCTGGGGATGAGTCAAATATCATGCCCCATATCCTTGTGGATAAAAGGCCAGTGAAAGCTACCCTCTGTAGGCTTCGTCAACTGCAAGTGAATAACAGTGACTCTTGGGGCTTTCTCATGTTTTCTTTGCTCAAGAGCTTTCCTCATTTGGATTACTAAAATGATTCAAGGTCAATGAATAACATGCCAGTAACCTAGCAAATGTGAGTTCTGCCTTAAAGATAAACACAAACAAAACAGAAGCTATGTACAAAGAGATAACAATGGAACTGAGGTGACTATTACCATTTTCTTTCAGGCAAAGGAATTAAGTACCTACAGCAGTAACAAATAATACAATATAACACAGTAAAATGCAGTGCTAAGAATCTGATTTATTGCTTTATAAATCAGAGTCTTCTGTTGATATCAATAGAAAGTCAATCTACGGAACTGAAAGAAAAGCAGATATTTCAAAAGAATGTGGTTAATACTTACAAAATACTCAGGAACTAAGTGAGATACTGAATATATCAAGTCTCAAACCTCAAGAACTCTCTGGTTCAGAAGCTGAGGTTATCACTATTGTTCCTAGACATTCAGTAATGTCAGACACCTCTTTTATTCTGAGTACTTTCTCTCAGAACAGTGAGAGTCAATCTCAAGTGAGCTACTGTTGACTATTAACCTCCAACTGCCTCTGTGCTTTTGTGTTATTTTCTCAACAATTAATATCACATGAAATATCCATTCCCCAAGTCTTAGATACCTGCCTACAGTTTAAATACTAGAGAGTGAGGAAAACAGATACATCTTTTTGTTGAGCATACGTAATTAGAAGACTCACCTTCAACCAGTAAAGATGTTCAGTTATGTTTTATCTAGATATTTCTGACTGATACTACAGTTCATAATTTTGTCTACTCAATAAATCCATGCCCATTTCCTGCCACAAATACACTGAGAGAAACTGATGCTGATATAATTATCAATGCAAATGTCCTAGAAGATGTTGCAGGGAAAAGCACTTTATTCCTTTGTATGTACTGATTTCCTTCAAGGTAAATATGTCAAACAATAATTAATTTAACCACTTATTGAACTTGCACTACAAAATTAATCCTCCAAAGCAGCTTAGTCAGCATCTTTTATTTCATCGACTGCAATATTGATCAAACTGACTATATAAACATCTCAATTTGTACCAAAATAAGGTGAGCTGTAAGGATGAGATTAGCTGTAATAAAATATTTTATGGAATATTTTATTCTTAAAGAAAGCTTTTTTTTTCTTTTTTCCTTTTTTAAATTTTTTTTGAAATAGGGTCTCACTTTGTTGTCTAGGCTGGAGTGCAGTGGTGCAATTTTGGCTCACTGTGGCCTCAAATTCCTGGCTCAAATGACCCTTTAACCTCAGTTTCCCAAGTAGCTGGGACTACAGGTATGCGCCACCATGCTGGGCTAAGAGGTTTTTATTGTTTGTTTTGTTTCGTTTTCTTTTTGAGACTAAGTTTTGCTCTTGTTGCCCAGGCTGGGGTACAATGGCACAATCTTGGCTCACCGCAACCTCCACCTCCCAAGTTCAAGTGATTCTCCTGCCTTAGCCTCCCGAGTAGCTGGGATTACAGGCATGCGCCATCACGTCCCACTAGTTTTTGTATTTTTAGTTGAGAAGGCGTTTCTCTATGTTGGTCAGAGTGGTATTGAACTCTCGACCTCAGGTGATCCGCCTGCCTTGGCCTCCCGAAGTGCTGGGATTACAGTTCTGAGTCACCATGCCCAGCCAGGGTTTGTATTTTAATGACACTTTTGTTCAGTCACTATATGATGTTCCTTCTATCATGGTCAAAAAAATTTTCACATCATAATTAGATGTCCTGCATCAGTACTGTGAGACTAGATGATTTCTGAAAGATTCTTTGGATGTGGTACAAAACCACTTCTTTTAAACTTTAGCTGATTGGCAGTTATTCTTGATGGAGTGAACATCCTCGGGAAATTCATGAAGTGATAAAATAATATTTCTTCAAAATTTACATAAATTCAAGATGTAGGCTAAATATACCTTCTAGTCTGTAATCTATCTAATAGAGTCCGACTATAAACCTGTTGAAAAAACTTTACCAGTAATATACAAAATGCATTTTAACATTCTTATAATAGATCAAATATATACATAAAAGTGCTTAAAACACAAATATGCATTTTATGCATTAATTATAAAACAAATAGTCATGCAACTAAGGCAAAAACCATTTCCAAAATCTTGGAAGACTGCGATATGCCTTTTTGCAATCACAATGCTCTCTTCCCTAAAGTTAACTATTCTTCTCATTTTTTATGATAAACAATTCCTTGCTTTCTTTTATGTTGGTGTCATATATTGCAAATGTTATTGGCTCAGATCTAAGTATGAGGTTACTCTAAAGTGAGGGTATAAGTTAATGTAACTAAACTTAATACAGTGACAAGGAGGACAATACTTCTGTATACTGAAAAAAGTTCAGAACAAAATTCTGAAATTTGCTGCAGAATGATTTTAAGTTCAGAGATCTACTTGGGATTTTAAAGAAAATTACTCATAGGGAAAGTAAAAAGCAGAATATTTTGTTTTATTCTTCCTACTCTCAATTGTTAGGAATTGAGGGAACATTTGTTTTTTCTTTGTTTCCTTGATTTTGAATATTTGTTTTGTGCTACATTTTAAACAAAATACTAACTGTAGAGTTAGTACTAATGTTTTAAGCCATATTTTATCCAAAATAGATGAAATGTTCATGAGATAGAGATGGAATGGGCAATTCATAAAATCTGTTAAAGGAGAAGAGATCTAAAAGCTTGTATTTCACACACACTCAAATATTGCTTAAATTAAACTTTCAGCAGTAAAATGTAGTTTATCTCTCACATTTTATTTACTGGCTTTGGCCTTCGCTTCAAACTGAGAAATCCATTGGATTTCAGTGCCTGATCAAATAGCCTGAGAGTAAACCTTTGTCTTCCATCGGGCTGATGAGTCTGGAGAATATTTAGCCATGTTTTCTATGTCTTCATCTTGTACTATTGCATAGATTCATAATGAAAATCTGCTCTTTGAAATTTCTATTTGGACTTTGATGTATCTTTCTTATTTGTTGTCCTCATACTGAAACGGGACTTCTTGCTCTTTTGCTTAATTTCAAAGCAGTGTGATAAACTCAGATTTATGACTTTAATCCAATTGCACAGAAATGGAGACGTCACATTTCAGCCACATTGAAAATTGAATTAATGAAAGCGTTTGTTTGTTTAGCCCTTTAGCTTCACCACCTGATAGACTTTTAAAGTAGCTACTTTAAGGGATATGTAAGCTTTATAGAATCTTGCCAGAAATAATTATAAAGCCATTGAAATCCAGCAATATAGGTTTGTAACAAAGCTGGTTCTCCTCTTTCTCGTCTTTGAAGGACAAAAAACCAAAACGGTACAGCCAAACCAAGGGAAATAAATACCATAGTACATAATGTTTTCTAACATTTTAAGTAAACTAAACGCCAAATCCTCTTTAAAACCCATGGCTTGGCTTTCTTGAACCACGGGTCTCTCCCCAGGTCAACTTGGCTTTCTTCCCAAAGAGCATCATGCAAGCATTAGGATCTATGTAGAATGCCTGACTTTCTACACTTTGATTAGGTACTTTCTATTTCTCTGCCTAAATCAAGATGACCTATCCTTTCTGCTAAAAAGAAAGTGGCCTCTCTGACAACTTAGGTCAAATTACAATAAATGTCCTCTTTTTAAATCAGACCCTATTTAGTATTTGTGAGAGTTCAGATGGGGTTTAGATATTAATATGGGACAAGAATTCATTGGAGAGCTCTGTGTTTCATATATTTCAATATGTAAAAGTTAAATCAAGCTCACAACTGCTCACATCATATTCTGTTCATCTTGAAAACTATTACCTATATCTATCCATCCATCCATCCATCCATCCATCCATCCATCCATCCATCCATCCGGACACAGAGTCTTGATCTGTTGCCCAGGCTGAAGTGCAGTGGCCTGATCTCAGCGCACTGCAACCTCTGCCTCCCAGATTCAAGTGATTCTCTTGCCTTACGCTCCTGAGTAGCTGG
Source organism: Chlorocebus sabaeus (assembly GCF_047675955.1). Classification (NCBI taxonomy): domain Eukaryota; kingdom Metazoa; phylum Chordata; class Mammalia; order Primates; family Cercopithecidae; genus Chlorocebus; species Chlorocebus sabaeus. Next base: position 79,812,678 of record NC_132905.1, read on the forward strand.
GATTACAGGCACGTGCCACCACACCAGGCTACTGTTTGTATTTTTAGTGGAGATGGGTTTCACCATATTCGCCAGGCTGGTCTCCAACTCCTGATCTGTTCACCTTGGCCTCCCAAAGTGCTGTAATTACAGGCCTGAAACATTGTGTCTGGCCTTGGCAACTATATCTTTGTAATGACTCTAACTCTTTTCAAGTTTAGAATTTTTTAAGCCTCAAATTTCCTGGCCCATGGCTCATCTCTTTAATTCTTCTCACTTAGGAGAGGCTTAGTGTGTCTGCATGTGGATGAGCAGTGAGCCTGACAATTTGTCTCTCAGTCACTGCTCAGATCTTTAGGGTACACATTAACAGTACATTTTGCCCCTAAGAAAACTGACAGAAATAGAGGATTATGCATGCCCTGCACGTGGCCTTGGGGCTGTTTACAAAAAGTTGTGTAATCATGACTACCTGAAAAGCAGTTTAGAAGAAGGATGTTGACAGGACACATCTCCTTGGCCCCCAGGCTATAGCCATGAACATGAGGAGTTCATCGAGAGACAGAGTGAGGAGGCCTTCACTAAACTGGAACTCAGCTTAAGCCCTTTTCTTGCCTATTTCTAAAGACAGTACTCCACCCTATTTTCTCCCTGAAGACAGACTGTGTCTTCATTATCTTTATATCCAGGATTATTTGATGGTCAACAAGTTGTTTTCATTTGTTTTACTTATCATTGTTGAATAAGTTAGTTTTAAACGAGAGAAAAAAATGTAATCGTGACTAAGGCTATGTAGGTAGTGAATGTCAAAACAGTTCAAATGCAGATTTCAAAAATCAGTCTTCTGATTCTGAGGTCTTTGATCAGTTACTGTGTTATCTTTTCTCATGCTGCTATGAAGAAATATCCAAGACTGGGGAATTCACAGAGGAGAATTTTAATTTACTCACAGTTCCGCATGACTGGGGAGGCCTTACGAGTCTTACAACCATGGTGGGAGACACCTCTTCACAGGGCAGCAGGAGAGAGAATGAATGCCAGAAGAGGAAATGCCAGATGCTTATAAAACATCAGATCTTGTGAGAACTCACTCACTATCACGAGAATAGCATGAGACAGACTGCCCTCATAATTCAATTTACCCTTCCCTGCGTGTCTCCCACGACACATGAGAATTATGGGAATCAGAATTCAAGATGAGATTTGAGGGGGGACACAAAGCCAAACCGTATCAGTTATTGTATCACACTGATGATTCCTTCACACTAAAACATAAATATCAGTGTCATTAAGCAACCGGAAGCCTGATATGGTATGGGACCCCAGCTAAAGGGAACGTTAAAGTAGCAATCAACTGTGAGGTATAATTGTATGGAGAAAGTCTAATTGGAACAGTGTCTTCCAAGTTTGAGTATGATTTAGGTAGGTATACAGAAGACATTCTAAATAGAGAGAAAGACAACAACTGGGTTCTTAATTTATTTACCTCATTTAACCATAATATAGAAAATATATCTACTGAAAGTAAATTTAATCACAGAACAAAATGAGCCAATTTTTAATAATGATAATAAAAATAAGTCATGAGATTTTGTTTAATTGTTTGTATCTTCACAACTTTCACAACCATCAGGACACATCTAAATGGAAAAGTCTACAAATTACTTTGAATATAGTATGTTTAAAACCTATTTCCCTCAAAAATAAATATTAAACCAAGATTCAATCTAGCAAAATAAATCTTTGGAGATCTCCTCTTTATGTTAAGAAACATATTTACAGTGGCTATATATAAATTCATTAGGGTTAAATATTATCTCTGCCTCTGTCTTCTCTCTCTCTCTCTCTCTGTGTCAATCTTTCTATTATTTTCTCATTTACCTGGATGAAAGCCACAAGCAAGTAATAGTGCCAACCACAGAAAAACACATTTTTCAAATAATTGTGAAAAATATCATTTCTGTAGAGACAGGGTTTCCACGGAAGTATTTAAGGGAACAGTGTTTAATGTGGGAAAAAAGAGAATTGACTCTTTTCCCTGGTGATAACAAGTCCTATTTCTCCCAATTTACAGCAGCAGGGGAGGGAAAGGTGTACCTAAAATGCAAATAAACTATCCAGGTGCAGAGTGTGCATGGAAAAGGTTAGCTGGATAGTGACTGAGTAATTACAATAATTCAGGACATGTAAACATATCCTGTGGACCAAAGAAACAGAAATATGTTATAATAGAAATGGAGCAATTAAGAAAATATGGCTTTAGGTCAAATCACAGTACACATTCCAAACAGAGGACTTTACTCACAGGACAAAACCAAGGATAATGTGCTCATTTAAGAAACAGCTTTTTAACCATATTACAAAGTTGGGTACACACTAAAGCCAATCTGAGGTGAAAAAATGGTATCATACTCCATTCCAAGGAGGTCTTTTTTTAAACAAGTGTCAAATTATGCCAATTGATGCATATTTGTTTAATTCTTTGGGAGAAAGTAATAAACCACGAAGGCAGACAGAATACATTTCAGAAACAAGGGAATAAAGTGAAAGAGCATGTCATTTCATGAGCACTGCTCTGTACTGTCTGACAATTAATAAGCTACTTTTGCAAAGTTAATGTGAAGATGGCAAGGTAAATGGACAATTAGGCTGGTTGCTGTTCTAGACGTCTTTAGCTCTGTGCCTAATTCTGAAGGTTAATGGCTAGTACCAGCACACATTTGATTTTAATTTAAAAAAACAGGTAATTTAAATCCAATACATTCTCTAATATGCATTCTCTAGAAATATTTTTGCTTAATATGGCTATGTAAAGTGTGTTAAAGTAATTGTTTAAGTTTAACTTTTTTTCCAAATCAAAGCTTAATAGAGCCTCTAGGTAACACACATAAGGATTTCTTCCCATACAAAATGATAGACAAAATTCTTCCCAGAGCACTGTACTAGGGTTCTTAAAACATGGATAATGATCAAACCTATATCAAGACTTCTGGAACAGTACACAAAGGGGAAACTCATATAAACCAATAGTCACCAAGAGATGTTTAGGATTCTTTTCGCTCCATCACCCTGGGGAGATGGGGTGATGTACACCCCACTGTTCATATATACAGTCATATCGCAAGGTAAGCCCTCTGAATCAGGTTGAATCAAGGAGCAAGACAACAATCATTAGGCTGTGGGACATTTGAGCTGAAAGATTAACAAAGCACTGGTCTCCTGACTGGTGGGTTTAGTGTCTAGATATAACAGCAATATGACATGGTAGAAGCTACACACCACTTCCTTTTACCAGTTCGATATCTGTGGTTAAGGAAGCATCTACTCTTCTCCTGGAATAATCAGTGTATTTATGCCCAATCCTAGATTTGGACTAGAAGAGAATATTGTAAATAGTGAGCATTTGGCCAATTTCCACAAAGTCTTGCAAGACAAGACATTTGCTAAAAGTAGTCTGTAGATTTTCAATATAGAACAAGTAGACCCTTATTCTCATTTGGTAATTATCACCATCAGCACTTGTGATGTTACAACTCACACTGTATAGTAATGAAGATGTTGGAAAAAAATGCAAAAAATGTCAAGCATATGGTTATTTCCTTGAAGGCACATCCAATATTGTATAAAAATAAAAATATAGAGAAAAAATATATTGACAATTAAGAACTATTGGGGGGAATGACAATAGAAAAAGGAAGCCACCCAAATCTCATCTTAAATTGTAACTCCTGTCATCCTCACGTGGCAGAGGAGGGACCTAGTGGGAGGCAATTGAATTATTACCCTCATGACGTTCTCATGATAGTAAGAATATTCTCACGATAGTAAGTTCTAATGAAATCTAATGGTTTCATAAGGGGCTTTGCTCCCTTTTCTTGGGACTTCTCCTTCCAGCCGCTGTGAAGAAGGATGTGCTTGCTTCGCCTTCTGCCTTGATTTTAAGTTTCCTGACACCTCCCCAGCTACGATGAATTGTAAGTCAATTAAACCTCTTTCCTTCACAAATTACCCAGTGTCAGGTTTGTCTTTATTAGCAGTGTGAGAACAGACTAATAAAGGAGTAAATGGTTTAACTTTTACACAGTTTATATTAGGTTATGACAGAAGTATTTGCCCCAAGGAATCAACAAATCCCCAAAATGAGGGCTTTTCCCTCACCCTCAAGAGGGCTAATCATTAAAAATTTAAAAACACATTCATGCGTATAAATCAGAGAGGGAATAGTTTTCAATTGATTATGAAATTCATCAGTTCCTCCCTAATTCTCAATCTTTATTATAGAATTTAGGATGTTTATTTAAATGACCTGTACATTTCATGAGAATGTGGAGTAATTAGGATTCATTTAATAGGTCTAGGATATTATTACATTAAAATTTATGTGTATCCCAAACTGTAGGATAATGTATGTTGTGTGCATAAAATGGAAGAACAGGTAATAAATTTCTTCATTTTCACACACTTAATTAAAATAATTATGATTTTCACATGGATAATTATTTTTAAGCACAATGAAATTTTTGATGTTCTTTGTGATGTACTTTCCAGCCAAGACAAAGTTGAGAAATTTGTAAAAGATCAAATATTGCATTCAATTTAATTGATTTTGGGGGCTGTCCTTGAAATTTCTTGACATTGCCAACCCACACATGAGGGTAAGTTTTATATCATCATAGCATGTAATTCTACAATTCCACTAGACATTCTAGAGTGAGAGTAACAGTCTTCCTACAGATGGTGTTGTTGCCAGTCTTGCCAAGCAAAGCTTCCACTGACTTAGCACAGATGCTGAACGATAAGGCTACAGTTGTCAACCTCTGGTATCCTCAGCTCAGCAAAGCAGAATTTAAGGCAGGCAGAGTGTTAGAAATCTGCTTGACTTACTGTGGTGCAGGTCTCTCAAATGTGAAAGGTGTCCAAGTATTTTAATGGTCCATGATTTCCTTAAAATGACTTTTAGAATTTTATGTCTAATTTTGACAAATTTCCCAAAGTTATTTTATAAATATTTTGTAATACTAACTATATTGTCTAATTAATAGTCACTGTTTTTATATTTTGAACAAAATTGTAATCTGGGTACTTACTGAAGAAAACATACTATTTTGTATGTCAATTATAAAATGAGAGGCAATAAAATTTTTGTGTATGACCCATTAATGGTTTATGATGTGTTACTGATTTATATTAAGATTTACACAAAAATGAAGTAACAGAGAGAAATTTGATAACATTCATTGAAAGGTATTATTTGAGTCTAATTCTTTAAAGCACATACTATTAATTGCTCCATTTACAAAAAGGACTTTAATGACAAAAATGTCACCACAGAGGGAACATACATAAAAACATTTCTTCTACAGATTCATAATTGTGCTTTCTGCAGTTTCAAGATGAAGGTCTTAGTTCCCCATCAGTTTTTTCGACTTTCTTTTACAATCAGCTTTAATCAATCTTTATGGACCAATATATTGTGAACTTAATGTTCTATTGTCACAGAGGATTATATGAAAGCTTATTATACATCCATGTTTTCTGTGACAGTTCAGTATATGCTTGATTTCCTGATTTCTTGGCACAATAATTAATAGCCATTCTTTTACTCTCATCCTGTTTTGTTTGATAAATTACAGACTATCCCATATAGAAGGAGCCTCAGCAAGTGTTTTTTCATTTAAGGTGGTTGTATATTTCAGGTATTTCTTTCCTCATCCAAGATCTCAGTCAGGAGCTTCCAAGTGAAGGCTCAGAAATGCCTGAAGAACCATATATATTTATTTATTTAATAGTAAATAATGATAAGACAGAAATTATTATTATGTATGCAAATAATATATTAGTCCGTTCTCACACTGCTTTGAAGTAGTACCCAAGACTGGGTAATTCATAAAGAAAAGAGGTTTTATTGACTCTCAGTGCCACATTGCTGGGGAGGCCTCAGAAAACTTACAATCATGGTGGAAGGCACCTCTTTACAGGGTGGCAGGAGAGAAAATGAGTACTCAGAAAAGGGGGAAAAGCCCCTTATAAAACCATTAATTCTCTTGAAAAGTCACTCAGTATCATGAGAACAGCATGAGGGTAACTGCCCGTATGATTTAATTACCTTTCACTGCGCCCCTCCCACAACACGTGGGCACTATTGTAACTACAATTAAAGATGATGTTTGGGTGGGGATAAAGCCAAACTACATCAAATAGCAAGTTATGATAGTCTTTTAAAAGTTTTAAAAATAATTTCAAACAGAAAAAGTCAGGACAGTCTAAAAACATGCTGTTATAGTATTAAAATATACAAACACATTGTGTCTTTAAAACTGAATTATGAACGTTTCTTCGTTGTTGATTTTATATACAGGATTTTAAACCTCATGCATAATTGCAGAAATATTTAAACAAAGCAATTTTGAAGCTTATACATTGATTTAATTTATATGCTATAATGGTTAATTTTTATTATTTAAAATTATTTGTTCTAGATACTGAATTTTAACAATTTCAATTCCCATTTGCACTGGCGTTAAAGAAGCTAACCTTCCCATCGCTCTGCAATGTCCCAATCACTTGTAAGTTTTCAGTTCATTTCTTCTTCCAATATCTTGCCTACTCAAATACTGGTTGCTTTACAGGTCTGATCTTCAATTTGTCTTTCTAGTTGGTTAATATTGTAAAAGCAGCTCCCTCCTATGTGCAATCCTTTGTGTGGATGTTCAGTGGTTTTTCCACCAAGTTTGGAGAAGATTCAAGAGAAAATGAGCCCAATAAAATCAATTCTTTACTCTGAAGCTTCCTACTCATCAGCAACTTGGCCCCTCAGTCTCCGGTTACCTAGGCACCTATCTTATTTTTAAAGAAAGACTATTCTTGAATTTTCATCTGCATTTTTAGTTGTTCTTGATCTGCTGTAAGTTACTTCATCTTATTCAAAATCAGAACCTAAAGCATTTAATCAGTGAAGAAATTATCTTTTCTTCAGAAGCAAAAATGTGGAATTTACAACAAAACCTCTTCAGAGAGTATAAGGAACAATTTTCTCAGTTAAATTGAAAAAAAAAATTGGAATGTGTACATCACTGAACTATTTTAATCATTGACAGTATTTTATTACACACTGTTTTCTAATCTAATAGGTTTAATATCTAAATCAGGTATATTTAATTAACAATATTAGGAATATAAGCTACAAATCTAATTTTCTAATTTAGTATGGTAGAAAAATAAAATGTTCTGTTTAATATTTCTTCAAATTGGTTTAATACATTGATGCTATGTAAATTACCTTTCAACAAAATGAAAAATATGCTTAAATTATTGAAAAAATACTGTAAGTGTTTCTAGACAACAAATCTCCTATTACTTTATTTGTTTGTTAAATCAAATTGTGGTTTAATCATTAGATTATGTTTTCAAACACAGTAGCATTACTTCCATAATTCTCCAACAAAATGTATTTATGATGCTTTTGGTATGTAGTATGGCCCTTTCAAAATGCTTGTGTATGCCTGTAAATACTTAGTTCCTTGTTTTTATGCTCCTGAGGAGCAGACAAGGTATTTTTTAGTTGCTGCTTAGCAGTTAACATAATGTTTGCAAATAAGTTTTCAGAAAGTATGTTTTTAGAAAAAACATTGATGACGTATTTCAATTCTTGATTCTCATTGGACAATTATTGATTTCTCGAAAAGTTCTTTATCATCAGCATAGTATTTTATATCCATATTAATCTTATGTGTTATTAAAATTTGCCTCTCTTTGAAGTGTTTTATATTATTACATATTTATATGCTTGTTTCAGTTTGTTTACATTATAAATATGCTTTGATATATATAAGCTATATCAAATAAGTTATTATGTAATATTTAGAAGCATCTTACATGAAGAATTATATAACTGGAAAGGTGTCCTGTAAGTTGACAAGAAAACATACGAAGACTGAAATTTGTCTCAGGTTTTGAAGTTCCATTGTATATTAAATATATTGATATTTCAACATTACATTATTATATTTAGTAATATACATTTTTAAAGCAGGTATTACTTCTATATATATGAAAAATCATTTTTGAATTAGAGGAAAAAAATCATTATGTGTTAACAAATGAGTTTAACACTATACTATGTATCAAATGAAATGAAAACATTTATGCAATGATTAAAAAGATGTTTAACCTTATTTTCTTATTGTTTTCCAGAAACAAGAAAACATTAATTTATTATTTATTGCTCTAGTGTTTCTTTTATAGGGATCAATTAGTGTGTGTTTTAAGTGTTAAAAAATAAGATATTTGGATTCCTCCATCTCAAAAGGATAATTTTATACAACTCTCAGGTACACATGCAGCTTACAGTGTAGAGTCAGCGAAACAATTCCCTATTACTCAATGTGTTGAATTTTACACTCTTAAATTATCTTCCATGGAAACACAACATTGAATAAATAAGGAAAATATATGAAGGAAAATCAAGTATTAGCAAAAACCACATTATTTATTTCATAATTTAACAATAGTAATCTCTTTAAGATTTAATATTGAATGTGTGAGAATTCAGAATAGGTGTCAATATGTCATTAACCTAATTAAATTTTCTTCATCAGTTTTTGTTTATTCATTCACTTTTTTAAATAATGACACATGTAAACAGTACATAAGGTTTTTCCAAGTTTGTATGATAAATCAGTAAATCAGTGTAAAAATAAGACTTCATTATGAAAATCATTACATGAAATGTCTAATGTCCTTCATCAACTTCTGTTATGAGCTTTGTCTTTCTGCACTTAAAATCATTACCATTAATATTTGTAGGTACAAATTTAAATAGGTCCAGAATTGTGCCCCAACATATTTTATAATAATAATTTTCTATTCAAACAAGGTAACCTTTTTGGTATAGTACATTTATTATACTGGCTGATGCAATTTCAAGTTCATTACTTATTTTCCTAACAACAGGAAGTGATGTGACAAGTGTTTTCAAGTAAGTTGTTCAAAATTTTATACAAGTATTACGTATGTTTCAGAATACATTTGTGTTAAAAATATAAATCAACTCAAGAAATGCTTAAAGATATTGACACTAAGGCCACAGAAGGCATTCATGATTTAAATACAAAATGTATTTCCTGAAAAGTTATTTCAGTATACAAACTTTCCATGTTTTAAGATATTTTGTATATAGACCTTTCTATTAAAATATAATGTTTATCAGCATTTTAAAAACAAGGTGAAACATAAAAGTATCAATCTTTAGTTTTTGCAATTAGCTAATAATTTTTAAAATTATTCATCTATTAATGTTTTATATTCTAATTAAGAAGCCACATGGCTATTACGAGATATGTTTATGAAATGGTTTCATAATTTTATATTTATTACATAGAAACAGCTTTCTTCAAAATCTTCTATTTATTCAGCTTTGTTAAAAGTTTCTTTTATATTTATTTGTTATATGTCAATTTTATTGAAATTAGAATGGCAATCTCTTTTTATACATTTCTCTTTAAATGCTATATTCAGTGGCAGTATGGTTGTAATGTAAAGACTTAAAATAATATATCTTTATGAGAAAAGCAGACAAGTTACACCTTGGAAATATTTGCCATTGTGTTTTGGCTACTCTTAAATTTATAAAAATTTCACTGTAGGAATAAGCAAATACGAGTGCTGGAGGTAGGAAAATGGCAAACTAGAGCAGAAGGGATCTTGTGATGCTTCAAACGACATCCTACCAAAACAGCTTTACATAAAATTTTGAAGACCAAATAAACATTCTACAATTTATTTATTCATTTTTTTGTTCTCCTTCAGGTCAAACATCAAAGTGTGGCTCTATGCACCTACAAATGAGGATGGTGTCTGTTAAAAGTAATGATAATCTCTTGTGTATCTCACAGGAAATCATACTGTTGGACACTTAAAAAGTACAAGCACTATCTTTGAAAAGAAAGGCATATAATTACTTGAATATTATCATTTACTGAAGGATTGAGAACTATTTCAACTGTAATAGTGTCCTTCAGATTCAAATTATGGCCAAAGTTCTCTTGCATGAACTTAACAGTTTTGAAAATGTGAAATGAGTACATATTTAATACTTTGACCCTTTTATTCAGTTAGTTTGTTTTGATACCAGGAGTCAAAACAGCCATCACTCTGGGTCTTCAGAGGAACAAGTTAATCCCTTCCCATTGAGAAGTACCTCCGTTAACTTACCTTGTCATCTGGTATTCAATGTATTTTCATTTTTGTCTAGTGGAGTACTGCATGCATGGCACTAAAGTCATCATCAGTTATATACATTTGTTCCTGCTTTCTGATTGGCACACATTTCCATGCCTATGTATTGAGGAGAATGTACTTGTGAAATATAAAATCATGAAACTCAAAATAAATCAAAGAGTTTAAATGATGAGAAGAAAAAAAAAAAAAACTTACACAAAACTGAAGATCATATAACTTCAAGCCCTAAAGTCTACTTATGTTTTTTTAATGTGCAACTATAGAATGTTTCTACATTTTGAAAATAACAGAGGTATAGAAAACAATATACTTACAGTAGTTAGTTATACTAAACATGCCATCATTAATGATCAACGTTTTCAAATGATCTATAGTTAGATGTGAATAATATTAAGTATCAAACAGATGACTAAAATGACAACATAGCATCTATAAAAAGTAATAAAATAGTAATGGGCTTTCAAAATATAAAACATATTTTAAGACAGAAGAAAAATCAGAAAAATACAAACCCACAAAACAGGAAAAAGAAAATTTGTGTCCGTGTTTGTGCATGAGATCAACCATGTTGATTATTGTGACATATGTGTATCTATATATATGAATGTATACAGCTTTAAGACAGAGGAAAGGTAATTGGAATACATCAGTCATTTGAAGTAAGTTTGAAGAGTTAGTGTAAATTATTAGTTACTATCAATGCCTGTTGAAAGTTAGTTACCTTCCTAATGTTGGAAACTCATCTAATTTAATGAAGTTTTAAAACTGTTGGAAGGAGTAATTTATCTGAGAAAATAATTACGTGAATTTTCTGAATGTGTCAAAACCACATCATAAGGAAGACTTTAAATCACAGGTTTGTATTCAAAATCATTATTTAGCATATACTATAAATAGGTTATGCAATAACATCTCAATGGACTTCCATTACTTGAAGATTCAAGTCTAGTTTTCAATGGAAAGTAGGTTAACTACCTTCAAATACTCTCTGATGCCCATTTGATACAGCTAAAAATCCCTGCATCTTGTCTTCAGTTCCCTCCATCTATGGCTGCATCTTACAATTTTGACGTTAGCACTCAGTATTCATCTACTAATGTTTAATCCAAACAGATTAGTGTGCTGTTGGTGGGAGTGTAAATTAGTGCAGCCACTATGGAAAATAGTATGAAGGGAGGTCCCTCCAAAAACTAAAAACAGAACTACTATAGGATCCAGTATTCCCACTGCTGGGTATGTATCCAAAAGAAAATAAATCACTGTATAAAAAGATATCTGAACCCCTATGTTTGTTGCAAGCACTGTTTACAAAAGCCAAGATATGGAATTAACCTAAGTGTCCATGAGTGGATATATAAATAAATAAATAAAATGTGGTACATATTGTAGTACATAATGGAAAGTTATTCAGCCATAAATAATCCTATCATTTTCAAGAACAGAGATGGAATTTGAGGATATTATGTTGAGCGAAATAAGCCAGACACAGAAAGACAAATATTCACGTGATCTCATTTCTATATAGTAGCCAAAAAATTAATCTTACGGAGGTAGCAGAATGATCATTACCAGAGGCTGGGAATGATAGTAGGGGAGGGATAAAGTGGGGTCAGTTAACAAGTACTGAGACACAATTAGATAGAAGAAATAAGATTTAGTGTTTAGTAGAACAATAAGGCAGCTCTCGTTACAAATAAGTTATTGTATATTTCAATATATTAATAAATAGAGAATTGGAATTGGAATGCTCCTAAGACAAAGAAATGATAACTTTTTGTGGTGATGGTTATTCTAAGTCTCCTGATTTGATCATTAATCATTGTACGTTTGTATCAAAATACCACATGTGCCCCATAAATTTTTTCAACTATTATGTATTCATATATTTAAGACTAGTCTACTGTCTATTGAGAAAATAAAATGCATTTTAGTGGTTTTATATTTTCACCATTGTTAAATCAGCCCCATTATTTCATCTACCTATTCATTCATCCATTCATTCATTTAGCAAATGTCTACTAAACATGAATACATCATACAACATACATTGATCACAAAACATGAATATTAACAATTCCCTGACAGAACTCGGCCTCCTCACACCCTCTCCATCTATATACCTCAAGTCTATCTTTATTAAAGTTCTCACATGCAGTCACAACTAAAAAGACATCTCCTGTGAGTTCACTGTAAGTATAGCTTATACTTTCCCTGTGTTAGGAATAAATATGAAACATATGTTTTTTAGTTGTATCTTTGTTAGATTTTGATTAAATGTCCAAGCCATTTTATTTGATCTCCCCATCCAAATCACAAAGTTATTAAGATCAAGAATTATACCTCTTCATAGTCTAAAAACAATTATGTCATAGAATCTTATGCATAGCAAATTGTCAATGCTATGTTTTAGGCATGAATCTTAGTTGTAAGCAATATAAAATGCTCTCTTATTGAAGCATAAAACTAAATTTTTATACGAATATTGCATGGGTTAATACTTCAGTGGGTAGTTTTAGATCAAAGCTTAGAAAAGCAAAATAAACGAACCAAAAAGGATAAAGAGCTGAAGTTAAAACTCATCTCAAAAACTGCTCTGAGTACCAGAAAACATAACTGCACCAACACTCAACTCAGGAGGTGGACGTTAAGTACAAACACCAACATGTAAGGTGAATCCACAATTTGGAGGAAACTGAAAGAAAGCTCTGGGAGTTTAAGCTTTATCAAGTGGGCATGCCCAGTGGCAGTGGGCAAAAAACATCAACACTGTTGCCATAGCCACTGTTACTCATATGAGTTGGATGCTGTTGCTGCAAATAATGTTTGTGCATCTTTTTCGCTATTTTTTATATATATACACACACACACACGTGTGTATATACACGTGTATGTGTATATACACGTATGTGTGTATATACACATACATATGTATACATGTATACATATATGTATATAAAAAGGATGCGTATGTGTGTATATATGTATGTACACACATATGCATACACACATATGTGTATATATAATATATACACACACATATACACACACATATATATACACACATACATACACACACATACACACACACATATATATATTTTTTCCGAGATGGAATCTTGCCCTGTCACCCAGGCTGGAGTCTAGTGGCATGATCTCGGCTCACTGTAGCCTCCGTCTCCCAGGTTCAAGCAATTCTTCTGCCTCAGCCTCCTGAGTAGCGGAATTACAGGCACGCACTATAACGCCGGGCTAATTTTCGTATTTTTAGTAGAGATGGGGTTCCACCAAGTTGGCCAGGCTGGTCTCGAACTCCGGTACTTGTGATCTGCCTGTCTCGACCTCCCAAAGTTCTGGGATTATAGGCATGAGCCACCATGCCCAGCTATTGCTGTTACATTAGTTATGAATTCAGAGTATAAGGTGTTATCGCTGGCTGTCTGAGCCTTAATCCAGTTTTAACATTCTAGCTCAATGGCAAGTACAAAAATTAAATCTGTATTTTTTCAATTTCTACCTGAGTGTAGCCTCTTTCACTGGCCAAGATTCATAAGATGGAAAAATATTAAAACATAGTAAATAGATCTCAATTTAGGAATATCGAATGACAAAAGTCCCTTAGAGTCCTGGGTTATACTGACATCATCTTTTATCTTTCTTGAATATGCATTACCATAAAGAATTATCTTGGGTAACTTGTGGCTAGGTGTTTCTAAGAAAAAAAGTGAAAAAATAACCATGAAAACAAGAATAACCAAAGACTATTCGTATGAAGTTGTCTCCCTTGCAAGAAGATGTAAATTCTGAATTTATTTACATGACAGCCCTAAATTAAGTAAGTTATGCTTTTAAAATTTAATCCAATAAAGGCAAACATTCTCAACTTCATAAAGAACATCTACAAAAAACCTACAGTAACTTACTTAGTGGTGTGAAACCAAATGCTTTCCTGGAAAAATCAGAGATCAGAGACAGGCACAAGATGCCTCTCTCAAAATCTATTTAATATTATACTGAAAGTTCTAGCTAATGCCATAAAACCAAAAAGGAAATACAATATATATGGATTAGGAAGGAAGAAGTTTTCTTTATTTATATATAACATTGTGTAGAAATTTCAAAGAATTAACAACAACAACAAAAAAACCCTGACTGAAACTGGTAATAGATTATTGCAAGATAATAGGATTATTGCAGGATATGTTATATCCACATATTCAAAAAATAATTTATTCCACATGTAACAGCTATGAACAATTAGAGGTCAAAATTTAAAATACTATTTACAATAGCACAACTGAAAAATACACTTAGGTCTAGATACGAAAGTGTGTAAGATTTATATGAAGAAAGCTATAAAACTTCTGACAGATGTCACAGAAGATCTAAATATATTCCATGTTCATGGATAACATTGTCAAGATGTCAGCTCTTTCCAACATAATGCATAAATCAACACAATCCGTATCAAAATCTTAGCAAATTATTTTGTTGATATCAACAAACTCATTTTCAAGTTTATATGGAAAAGACCTAACCAACATGATACTGAAGAACAGTCTGAAGACTGATACTACATCACTTCAAGACATTCTATAAAGCACTATAATCAAGACAGTGTGCTACTGGGGACGTGTAATATGTATTACCTCAAAATAATTAAATTACCTCAAAATAACTAAATGGTTTTTAGTCTTACAATAGCTTAGTTTTACATTTTTGTGATATTAGATGTTCACATATATCTCCACATCTCTTTTACGCAACTAAAATAAGCATCTGAACAGCTGACTAATCCATTACAGATAAGCAATAATTCATTCTTAAAAAGATCCCCTTCCCACTGTCTTATTCTAATTTTCGAGTATTTAATTGGTTTTAGCTTTTACTAAAACTTGCACAATCTAACATTTTCAAATCATATTATGTGGACTTGTATTCTATTTATGGATAACTATGCACTTGATTATTTTCTTCTGTTTATTTCCCCTACTTTCTCCATATTCTTTTGTAGTAAATAGGTTATCTTGTTAACAATTTCTTTTCTTGTGAGCAAGTTTTGTCAAGTAGTTTAGACTCAATCATAAAAAGATGTATAAAATACAGCATTTGAAAATTCAAGGTAAATTTCAAATTCTTATGTATTTCAAATCAATTTACTAACAGTAATGTACATTTTTAAAGAATGAATAATCTTTATTTATATTGGACAATCATCACATACGAAGTAAGTCAAAGTAGAAGAGGACAAACCTAGAAAACTTCACATAGGCCATTTTTATACCTAGTGATTATTTCACTGCTGGAGGTATAAAATGCTCACAGTGAATTTTGAGAAATAACCACATTAATCCCGTGGCTACAAAGAATAACCACTGAATAGCCTCGCAGTATTTACTAGTTGATTATGAGGGTATTGATCAGAGCTATTCCAAGTTTTTACAGCTGTTAACATGATTCTTAGTGCACTCAGACTCAAATCCAATGCTGCCATACCTAAAATTCTTCTGATGTTTCTGCATTTTTAATAAAAGCTAACATCAAGTGAGAATTACTAGGTGATATAAAAAGACAATTAGAAATTATATGAATAAAGTGATAATAAGATTCATATCT
The DNA here is from genome assembly GCF_047675955.1 of Chlorocebus sabaeus. Lineage (NCBI taxonomy): Eukaryota > Metazoa > Chordata > Mammalia > Primates > Cercopithecidae > Chlorocebus > Chlorocebus sabaeus. Next base: position 79,828,509 of record NC_132905.1, read on the forward strand.
AGGACAGTGATATGGTTTTGCTGTGTCCCCACCCAAAATCTCATTTTGAATTTTAATCCCTATAATGCCAATTATCTCCACGTGTCAAGAGAGAGGCCAGGTGGAGGTAACTGAATCATGGGTGCAGTTTCCCCCATGCTGTTCTCATGATAGTGAGGGAGTTCTCACAAGATTTGGTGGCTTTATAAGTGTTTGGTAGTTCATCCTGCATTCATTCTCCCTCCCACCACCTTGTAAAGAAGGTGCCTTGCTTCCTCTTAGCCTTCTGCCATGATTCTGTAAGTTTCCTAAGGCCTTCCCAGCCATGCTGAACTGTGAGTCAATCAAAACTCTTTCCTTTGTAAATTACCCAGTCTCAGGCAGTTCTTTATAGCAGTGTAAAAATGGACCAATTCAGACAGTATGTGCAAAAGGAGTTACTTTTACTTCTTACCTTTTCTTTTCTTTTTTGATCAATGATAGAACTGATCCCTCCAATTCCTTGATCCAATCCAGTGTCTTCTAGTCTGCCATTCATCTGTTCTAGGCAGGGTGAGTGGATTCTTGAATGACTGTATCCTCTACGGAAAGAGAAAGGTATATTAATTAGTCTGCTCAGGCTACCATAACAAAATGCCACAGACAGGGGGGACAAAATAACATAGGGCTGGGTGCAGTGGCTCATGCCTGTAATCCCAGCATTTTGGGAGGCCGAGGCGGGCAGATCATGAGGTCAGGATATTGAGACCATGCTGGCTAACACAGTGAAACCCTGTCTCTATTAAAAATACAAAAAATTAGCTGGGTGTGGTGGCATGCGCCTGTAATCCCAGCTACTCTGGAGGCTGAGGCAGGAGAATCGCTTCAACCCAGGAGGCGGACATTGCAGCGAGCCGAGATTGTGCCATTGCACTCCAGCTTGGGCAACAAGAGCGAAACTCCGTCTCAAAAAAAAAAAAAAAAAAAAAAAAAAAAAAAAAAGCAAATATATTTTCTCACAGTTCTGGAGGCTTTAAGTATGAGATCAAACTGTCAGCAGATTTTGTTTCTTCTAAGGTCTTTCTATTTGGCTTGCACTCAGTTCCTTCTTGCTGTGCTCATATGGTCTTCACTCTGCATGGAGGCCTGTCTGGTGTGTGTGTCTCTCTCTGTATGTCTTAATATCCTTTTCTTTTAAGGAACCAATTACCTTGGATTAGGGCCCAGCCTAATGACCTCATTTAAGTTACTTACCCCTTTAAAGACCCTATCTCCAAAAAAATGGTCATATTCTGAAATACTGGGCATTAGGGGCTTCACATATGAATTTTGAGGGGACATAAGCACGTAACAAGGATAACACTGAAATTTATTAGCACTCTTATCTGCCACCTTTGCTTCCTACCATCTGTCCCTCTTCTTTGTTGCCACTTTGGATTCTGCTACAGTATCAGAAAATCAAGCAGGAAACAATTTCAGAAATGCTTTTTAGTGTATTGCCAAGCTTCTGACATTCTCCTGCTTTCCTGTAGCTTTATCAGTTTCTGCAGAGAGCCATTTCTTCCCCACTAAACCTCATTAGCCGGGTTTTAAAAAATACATCAGATAGAGTAACTCAGACTGCATCTGAATCTCTTTATGAGGCAAAACAATTCTTCATTTGAAACTTAAATGAGATAATTTTTAGATTCTATACCATCATTGAAAAATTAGCAAACACATTCATCTCTTAAATGACTTCTTGATCCCATATCTGTCTAATTAGGTTACAGCTCTTGCTCTGTGGGATATGCACACTACCATTTCTTATGAAAAAGAACAGAGCAGTGCGGGATATAGGAGCCTCAAGAAAGTACAACAAACATATTAAATTTATTTAAAAATCACCAGTTCACTGTTTCTACAGAAAGCACTTCAAGTGTCCAGGCTGGCACCTGAAGTTTACAAGAGCACAAACAATACCATTTGTTGGTAATATATAATTAATTAAAAATTAATTAAACTTGATACAGTTACGGGAGATCTCAAGCCTTTCAAGGAAGAAGTAGAGGAAAGGGTAATTAGAAAACTCATTAAACCTGACACAAATGAGCAAAAGCTTTGTGAATGTAAGTCAGCACCTAAATCTAACATTTTAAGTAATCTGCTATGTTTGATAGATTGTGTCTCCATTTTTAAGTTCCTTTCCTTTTTTTTTTTGTTCTGACCTACTGTTTTTATGTCTTAAATCCTTATAAGGTAATTATTTGAATCCCTAAATAATCCCTAAATAATTTTTCATCTGTTTTTTAAAGCTCACTCTTTGGCATGTAGTAAGTTGGTAACTCGCCTTCACCATAAGATTAGGCATTAGTGATTTTTCAGCTTGTTTCAGAAATGCTGATGAGGTACCTGGCAAGCTTTGTCATGACCTTGGAGGATGTGACAGTCTCATAACCAATATTCAAACAAAAACAGTTTTTTTTGCTGCCGTTGTTTGTTTGTTTTGAGAAGCAGTCTCGCTGTGTCGCCCAGACTGGAGTGCAGTGATGCAATCTCGGCTCACTGCAGCCTCTGCCTCCCAGGTTCATGCCATTCTCCTGCCTCAGCCTCCCACCACTATGCCTGCCAAAATGTAAAACAGTTTTAAAGGAAGTTGTTTTACTCCCCAGAGGAAGAGAAAATAATCAAAGTGTATACATTGCTTTCAGATTTTCTAATTAACTCATTAATGTCCACCCACATTTTATGCTGTTTTTAATGAAGATTCTTTACTTAAATACTTATTTTACCCTTCTACTGTTCAACAATCATTATCAACTCCATAAATAGGGTTCATCCATTCTTTCAAAAAATGTTGACCTTTAATCTCTAAATATGAAAATTTCACCATATTATTATGTGTCAAAGTGGTCATAATTAAAGTCAAGCTGGTCTTATCTGTACATTCAGATATATTGGTTGGTTTGCTTTGAGATTGTCATGGAGATGTTAAACTCACTAAGCGTAACCAGAGAGAACATCTTTGGAAATACTCTTTTGAAAAAGAACCAATGGCTGTGGTCAGGCCTGTACTCCCAGCACTTTGGGAGGCCCAAATGGAAGGACTGTTTGAGGCCAGAACTTTGAGACTAGCCTGGACAACTGAGCCAAACCTTGTCTCTACCAAAAATAAAAATAAAAAATAAAAAATAAAAAATAAATTAGCGAGGCATGGTGGTGCATGTCTGTGTCCTAATTACTTGGGAGGCTGAAGCGGGAGGATCACTGGAGACCAGGAGTTTGAGCCAGTAGTGAACTACGATAGCTCCAATGCACTCCAGCCTGGGAGAAAGTGAGACCCCCTATCAAAACCAAAACCAAAACAAAACCAAAACACAGACTAACTCCATAGGCGACAGGGAACCCGATCTCCCTAGCTTACATTTCTTCCAATTTTATAATTTTTATTGAGAGTTTATCTTCAGCTACCATTTACTTGTTTTTCTTTCTTTCTTTTTTGGACATAGGCTTGGCTGCAGTATGAAACAGTCAAAACATAAATAACAAACTAAATTAATTATATATTTTTATTCTCTATTTCATAGCTATCTAATATTTAGCAGTCCTAGAAGACAGAGTGGTGTCATTGTGTGAGGAACCATGTTTCCTTCTCTCTTATTCTGCTATCCTCAAAAAGAACCCTTATGGCTGTTAAAATAGAGCATAAAAGAAATGACACAAGAGAAGATGAAAACCAGCTCGCCCTCTGCCTTCACAACTGGGTTCCTAGTCACTGGGCAGTGTCTCCTCAGAAGAAGGGCACCTTTTTTTCTTGGTCCCACAAGAGGAAGTACTTTTTACAAATTTTAATCCCATATAACAAAAGGGAATTTTTTTTCAATTCTCACAGAAACTAATCTGTGCTATCATTGCCTTACTATGATGGTTCTCTCTCTCTTATCACAGGTCAAAAAGACACTTTTTGTATTCCTATTTCTGCTGCTCTTGAGGATGACTGTTCATTTCTCTATTGTCTACCCCTGGTCTTCCACAAAATTAACAAACCAGACATTTATATTCATGAAGGTCAGATTTTAAAAGTTTTATTTGAAGTTTTTAAAGAAAATGTATTCTAATAAAGTCCCCAACTTTAATTATCTTGAAGTTTAAAGCTAAAGAAAATATTTTTCAATACTTTTGAGGGCATATATTTACAACAAACCCATGAGGCGAAACTGAGTTCTATGGATCCTTGTTAATATTGTATCAAGTTAACACAAATTTATTTAAGTTTATACACCATTTTACTCTTCTGAATTACGTCAAGTTCTATTCATTTAGTCATTACAGCCTACAGTGAAACTTACATTAACTCTCATTTTGGCATTTGTTTTTAATATTTATCTTATTTATATAAACGTAGAAGTATGCAATTGCTTTTAATTTCACAAATCAAAAGTATGACATGACTCCTAGTCAAGAAACAGAATGTTGCAATACTTTAGATTTCTGACTTTGCCCCCTGGGAACCACTACCCTCAAGTGTAACCAATATCCTCAGTACTAATACCTATTAGTACATTTTCCTGAGGGAAACTTACAATAAACATGATCATACAATACGAACCCTTCTATAACTAGTTTTTTTATTATACCTTCTATCTATAGATTCACCTACACTTTTGCATGTACAATTATTTTATGTATGCTAATTGCTGTATAATAATCTACTGTATAAATGTAATAAAATTAATATATTTATTTTGTGTTGATATACTTTTGGTTAGTTTCCCAGTGTGGGGATCTTGGAAATAATGGTGCTATGTGTTCTTGTACACGGTTTTGGTTAAACATTAATATGCATAATATTCATTTTTTTTATTAACTTTCATGTTTTCTTTTAGAATAGGCAGACGGACAATAACTTTCCCTCTTCTACGTTCAAACATTTATTTCACTTCCATTTTTGAGAAATGTTTCAATTGGCTGTAGAATCCAATACGCCTGTTATTTTCTCAGTCTTTTGGAATATCTTTTCTCCCCCTCTGGTTTCTATTACTTCTCTTAAAATGTTAGTTTTTACCCTACCATTATGCCCTTTGAGGGTAGCGGTTTTTCTCCAAAGTTAACTGCTTTTATTATCTTGATAGTTCGCTTTTAAGTAGTATGATTGTGATGTGTCTGAGTTCATGTAAGTGCATGAGGGCGAGTTGGTAGAGGTAAGCAACAGTGTTTAAACTTACAATTGGTTGATAGTCTTAACACTACGAGTTAATTTGTGAAGGGTTTGGTAAATTCTTAGCTATTATCTTCTAAAACATTGCCACTCTCCTCCTGAGGCACTCCAATTGTCTGTACACTAGATTTTTGAGCCTATCCCATGCATTTTCTTTCATTTTTTTCCACTGTGCTTTATTTCAGGTGACTTCTAGTGCTGTGTCTTCCACTTGTGAAAGGAAACTTAGCCAGTGGCCATGGTGAATGAGAAAAGGGCAATGATGCCCTCTTTGTTCCATACAAGGCAGGCTCCAGACAAGCATGCTGCTCACGCCTCTGAGCTAGGATTGTTCTTGTAACCTGAGCTGAGACACTGGCCAGCCACCTGAGAGGGCCATCCAACAGAGACTTCTGGTTTGGGCCTGGAAATTACCCAATTATACTTAGTTATCTCCAACCAATCAGGACTAAATAAATTTGAATTCCTCATTTGCATATGTGGACCTGATTGAAGGCTGGGACAGGAACTGTCTTTAAGCCAGACTCAGTCTTTGTTTTGTAGAGCACACTTTTAGTTTACATCAGAGGCTGTGCTTCCCTGATCTACAGATTTATTTATTTTCAGAAAATAAAGTTCTCCATTGTTTTCCTTTACTTTGCAGATAACAATTCTCTGTAATGAAAATGTTCCATCTCTATTTTTTAACACATAGTCTATATTCTTCATCATATTAAGAATAAAATTTTTAAGATTTCTTGTTCAACTATAATATCTGCATCAACCGTACGGTTTCTTTTCCTAGGATTATCAGTCATATTTTCATTCATCTTTCTATACATACTAATCATTTTATGGGATATTTTAGAAAGAGCCCATTAAGACTGTAAATAACATTATATTACATCGGAAAATATTTTCTCTTTCTCTGTGTTAGGTGTATAGGATGAGAAGTCGACAGTATCTAATTAATTAGAAAGTGTGCTACGTTGAGTCTAGGAAACAACCTAAGATTCATTCCACCATGGTGTTCCTGGGGCATAAACCTCCCAGGTTTTTAATTGAGATTGGCATTTATTCAGCTCCTCAGCTCTGAAACTCCGTGAGAGAGCATTATCTGCCCTTAGAACTTTGTAGACATGATTTTCCACCCCCAATCTCATGAGAAACATTTTGAAAGACATTGCAGGGTAAAACATTTACATTGAGACCAACATTATTGATATATTTGACAAAGAATAAGAAATAGCTGAATGATGAAGATAACTGTAGTAGACAGTAAAATTGGAATGAAGATAAGACAGTATGAAATAGTTAATAAAATTATAGTAATTACGCAAGGTCGCAGCTTCAGTGTTAGGGCATGTATGACCTACATATTTGTTTGTTAGGACTGCTATAACAAAGTACCACAAAGTGCGTGGCATAGAACAACAGAAATTGATCAGGGTTTTTGAGGCATTGATTCCTTACAAAGACTGTGAAAGAGAAATGTGTTTTATGCTTCTCTTCTATGTATTGGCGGTTTGTTGATAATTACCAGTGTTCCTTTGTTTCTGTTGCATCACCCCAATATCTGCCTTCATCTTAATATGTTGTTGTCCCTCTGGGTGTGTCTGTCTCTATATTTCTACTTTACACAAGAACACCAGACATATTCTATTAGGTACTCATCTATTCCAATATGACCTCATTTTAATTTAACTAATGACATCTACAAAGACCCTATTTCCAAATAAGATCATATTTCAGGATACTGGGGATTAGAACTTTAACATATAAATTTTTAGAGAATAAAATTAACCATAAAAATGTGATATATCTCCTGAGAAGTCATGTGGGTTAGAAAACTTTGAATGTTACCAAAGAAAAAGAAAAAGAAAAAAACAACTTTGGATGTTACTCTAAAATTGAAAATGTTTTATGACTTATAAGACACAAAATGACAGAAAAAGATAATAGCTGCAATGTGCAAAATTGATTAGGGTGAATTGAATTGCAGGGTAGAAAACCTGGAGATGAGAAGAAAATTTAACAAACAATTAGTGGCTGGGCGTGGTGGCTCACGCCTGTAATCCCAGCACTTTGGGAGGCCAAGACAGGTGGATCATGAGGTCAGAAGATCGAGACCATCCTGGCTAACATGGTGAAACCTTGTCTCTACTAAAAATACAAAAAAATTAGCCAGGCATAGTGGCAGGTGACTGTAGTCCCAGCTACTTGGGAGGCTGAGGCAGCAGAATGGCATGAACCCAGGAGGCAGAGCTTGCCGTGAGCCGAGATTGCGCCACTGCACTCCAGCCTGGGTGACAGAGCAAGACTCCATCTCAAAAAAAAAAAAAAAAAAAAAAAAGAAAAAAGAGAGAGAAAGAAAGAAAAAAAGAAACAATTAGCACAATTAAATAGAAAGATAACGGTGTCTTGGAGAAGAAAATGGCACAAATAATAAATAAAAATAGATCATATGGTGTATAGAACTTGGTAACTTCTTTGTATGTCCTTACAGGAAAGAGTAAGATTCATGAATAACTCCCAAGTATCTGACTTGAAGAGTTGAATTAAAGTGACACCCAGATACATGTTCGGTGGAAGTGGTCACAGTGATTAATTTGTTAGCTAGTTAGTTTTTAATTTCCAAAATTATACTGTAAAACAACAAAGCAAGAGGACTCACATTTCCAATTTCTAAACTTCCCACAAAACTACAGTAATCAAAACAGCATGACACTAGCACAATGCCAGACACATAGACCAATAGAACAGAATCAGGAGCCCAGAAATGAGTTCATACATCTATAACCAACTGATTTTTAGCAAGGGTTCTCAGGCCATTCCCTGGAGAGGGAATCATCTCTTCAATAAATGATGGTGAGACAAATGGATATGCAAGAACTCCTACATCACACTAACTCCAAAAACTCATTCAAAATCAATCAATGGGCTAAATCTATAAAACTCTTAGGAGAAAACATAGGGGTACATTCTCATAACTTTGGATTTGCCAGTGGCTATGACACCAAATGCGTGAGCAACAGGGGAAAAAATGGACAAATTTTGAATTCACCAAAATTAAAAACTGCTGTGCATTAAGGAACATTAAATAAAAAGATATCCTACAGAATGGGCAAAAATAAGCTTTTATCTATTCATCTACTGAGTTACTTGTAATTGGGATTAAACATATACAAATTAGATAAATCTACCCTGAAAATATTAATTTGAATATTATGAAACTGTAACAATAAAAATGTGGGTCATTGCTTAGAGTCTAGGTATAGAGAAAACAAAACAAAACAAAACCACCACCTTTGAGAGAACTTTGTAAAATATTAAGGCAGGCAGGCAATTGGTTGTAGGAATGCCCAAAAGAGCAACCAACCCCAAATCAAGATATCATGGTGCTATAAAACTAAAGGAACATAGAATTTTATGAAGCAAGCTGGGCATGGTGGCTCACACTTTGGGAGGCTGAGGGGGGCGGGTCATGAGATCAGAAGATTGAGACCATCCTGGCTAACACACTGAAACTGTGTCTCTACTAAAAACACAAAAAATTAGCCATGCGTGGTAGCAGGCACCTGTAGTCCCAGCTACGCGGGAGGCTGAGGCAGGAGAATGGTGTGAACCCGGGAGACAGACTTTGCAATGAGCCAAGACCACGCCACTGCACTACAGCCTGGGAAACAGCAAGACTCCGTTTCAGGAAAAAAAAAAAATAGTAATTTTATGAAGCAGTGATGTTCAGTAGAGTTAATTCCTGCAAAGAGCCTAAGCAAAGTAAAGACCCTAAACAAGACTTTTATTTAGAAATTGTGTCTGGAATTGGGTGTGTTCTTGGTCTTGCTGACTTAAACAACGAAGCCACGAACCCTCGCAGTGAATGTTACAGTTCAAGACCGCATACCTATAATTTGTTCCTTTAGAAGGTCAGACGTGTGCAGAGCTTCTTCCTCCTGATGGGTTTGTAGTTTTGCTGGCTTCAGGAGTGAAGCTGCAGATCCTGCTGTGAGTGTTACAGCTCTTAAAAGCAGCGTGTCCGGAGTTGTTTGTTCCTCCCGAAAAATTCGTCCCCTCGCTGACTTCGGAAGTGAAGCTGCACACCTTTATGGTGAGTGTTGCAGCTCATAAATGTGGCACGGACCCACAAAGTGAACAGCACTAAGAACTATTTCAAAGACCGAAAAAACCAAACCTCCCAAAACACAGAAAGTAACCCAACCCAGTTCGTCCCGCTAGCCTGGGCAGCCTCCTTTTATTCCCTTATCTGACCCCACCCACATCCTGCTGATTGGTCCATTTTACAGAGAGCTGATTGGCTTATTTTACAGAGAGCTGATTGGTCCATTTTACAGAGAGCTGATTGGCTTATTTTACAGAGAGCTGATTGGTCCGTTTTGACAGGTTGCTGATTGGTGCATTTACTATCCTTTAGCTAGATATAAAAGTTCTCCAGGTCCCCACCACACTCAGGAGCCCAGCTGGCTTCCGCTAGTGGATCCCACACCTGGCCCGCGGATGGGAGCTGGCAGCCAGTTCTGCTTGCAGCCCACACTTCTCAGCCCTTGGGCGGTCGATGGGACCCGACGCTGCAGAGCAGGGGGCAGCGCTCCTCCGGGAGGCTCAGCTGCAGGGGAGCCCACGGGGAGTGGGGCGGGGGCTTGGGCATGGCGGGCTGTAGGTCCCCAGCCCTGCCCCGCGGGTAGGCGGCGGAGGCCTGGCGAGAATTCGAGCCCGTCGCGGGCGGGTCGGCAGTGCTGGGGGACCCGGCCCACCCTCCGCAGAGGCTGGCCCGGGTGCTAAGCTCCTCACTGCCCGGGGCCAGCGGCGCGGGCCGGCGGGCAGGTCTGAGTGCGGGGCCCGCCAAGCTCGCTCCCACAAGGAACTGTCGCTGGCCCGCGAGCGCCAAGCACAGCCCCGGGTTTCCGCCCGGGCCTCTCCCTCCACACCTTCCCGCAAACGGAGGGAGCCGGCTCCGGCCTTGGCCAGCCCAGAGAGCGGCTCCAGCAGTGCAGCGGCGAGCTGAAGGGCTCCTCAAGTGTGGACGCCGAGGCCGAGGCCGAGGAGGCGCCGAGAGCAAGCGAGGGCTGCTGGCACATTGTCACCTCTCAAAATGAGTGGCATCTCATTGTAAGTGTAAGAATAATATCTGATGCAGAGAGTAACTTTTGGTATTTGATAATTCGTTTCCTTCTTATAGCTTCATGAAAAATGAAACAATCTAGCATTTCAATGAATGCAGTAAGGTAATGATTTGAAAAAGAACTGAATTGGAAGAAGAAAAGTATTTATTTGTATTCTTAGCAACTTAGTGCTGCTTTGAGACCATAAACTTAGTAAGAGTAGTATTGCTTGGAAAGTTTGTGTCCTTTTCCTCGCAGTCTTAAGTTTTTTTGTTGTTGTTGTTGCAAATACTAAAGGTAAATTTTGGGCTGCATAAGATTTGTGTTTCATAGGCAGATGTAATTAAAGACCAATGAGGCAAATATATTACACATTTTGTGTTTGTGAAGAGTTTCAATCACCCATGTGGCATGTTAGCTTAATAGAGAGGAAATTAAAAATAGACATGAGGGAGAGTGAATGACATGTTCAGGGACTGGACATCTTTGTGTCATCAAAGCGTAATTATAGTGAGAGAATAAAAATTAAATAATTGTAGAGGATTGTGATCAGAGAAATGGATATCTCAGTGTGTGCTATTTTGTAAGTTATATCGTTCATGCTGCTAGCTGTGTTTCTAGGTGCTCAGATTACTCAGGAAGTTTTCTTTCTCCTATGTTTGATTTCTAGTTCAAAAGCGTTTAAGTTTTCTGGTGGGTAGGCTTTCATATGTGTGTGCAAATTAAAAAGCTGTTCTTTAAACAATGGCTTTTGAAATATAAGTTTTGAATGTAAGTTCGGTTCAGATTTGTGGCTTTGCAAATTATGAATTACTGTTGTGAACAGGAGCAACAACTACTGTCTATTTGTATCTCTTTTTTCTTCTCCCTTTTAACATTTTATTTTCATTTTTCTTTAAGTAAAATAATTAAAATATTTATATATGTGTAAATAATGAAATATATATGTAATATTTATATATGTAAATAATGAAACTTTCATTATTTCTGGTAAACTGGAAGTTTAGCAGAACATATGCATATAAGTCAGCTTATACATGAACAAAATGAATGAAACTGTGTCTGTTACTGTGAATGCTAGCCATGTTAATACTTTTATGTTTATACTGTTTTTATTTGCTGGGAAGAGTGACATCTGTTTTTACACATCACATGAGGGCTAGCATAAGAATATGGTTAATATCTTAAAAATTACAGCCTTCAATATGACTTGTGATGAAAAAAATTAAGGAAAATGTATCCATCAAAGTTGTAAACCCTTAGGAAATCACTCAGTCATTAGATTTATTCAAACTCTTAAAACAAAACAAAAGCATAAAAGTTGATTACCCAGGACACGTTATTTAAAGTTAATGGGGATTTTAAAGTAAAGAAAAATTAGTAAAGAAGAGATTAATTAAAAGCTACTACATTCTGAAACCAATTCAAAAGAAGTCAAGTGAAATGCATTGCTTGGCGTCAGTGAAATGAGTGAGAAATGGCAGTGAGAATCTTAAGGACACACTCCTCAGTACAGTAAAAAATAATGCATCCTTATAAATGTCATTCATTTCTAGATTTTTATTTGAGAAGCAAAAGAATAGTAGGACAAAAATGTGGCCAATATGTAAAAATTTCCAATAATACATTGAGAAGCAATGTAGTAGAAATGATAAAGAGCATAGGCCTTGCCAATAGAGAAATCTTGTTTTAACCCGTAGGTGATTTCATGACAACTAGGTGAATCTCTGCTTGTTGGTTACTACATTTGCAAAAATATAAAATGATATGTGCCTGATGCTCAAGGTAGTTTATGTAAATGAAGTACTGTGCGTGAAATATTTGACAAATGGTATGTTAAGCCCATAAACAGTAGGAAGCAAGCTCAGATAAAATATAAAAAATAAAATGCATGATGTTATCTTAAGCATTTTCTATTATCATGAAGTATATTTCATAGTAAGCAAATAATCCATACGTGAGAAAAAATGGGTTTATCAGGTATTGTATAGTAATTATTCATATATTCTAATATCACTTTTAATCCTGCTTCCAATGAGCTCTGTAACTTTAAGAATATTTTTTATTTCCTTGGGCATGGTGTCTCATTTCTGTTGATTCGAAGTTTTATAAATGTAAGCATCAATTCTATGAACATTTCAGGAAAATTTCTGCAAACAGATTTTACACATATAGACACTTATTTTAATAAACATTGATTGCTTACTGCCTTTAGTGCATAGAATCTATTGGTTAGAATAAAAATAAATATGAATTACTAGAACAGGAAAGATGGCATATTGAAGTTGTAGCACAACTTCATTAAAAGAAAAAAAATAAGCAGATATCAATGCATCACAGTTGAAAGGTATAACGTGAGGTAGAAACTGATAAATTAGCAAAGTTTCGGTATCACAGCTTGAAAAAAAACATAAATAGGGGAAAAGAAACAAAGTATGACTGATCAAATTGTCTTAGAAGTTCAGAACCTCATAGGGAAGATTCATCAACACTTGCTTAGTAGAATTCACTGTCTTCCAAACCAGTTATTTGGTCTAAATTTAAAAAGATCTATCTATCTATCTATCTATCTATCTATCTATCTATCTATCTTGGTCTAAATTTAAAAAGATCTATCTATCTATCTATCTATCTGTCTGTCTGTCTATCTGTCCATCCATCCATCCATCCATCTATCTGGATATATCATATGATTTAAATATAATTAAAATTATGAACCATATTTTAAAATAAGCTTTGTAATAGTAAATGTTTTTGCAGGTGTGGTCACAGAGACCATCTTATCTCTAGCTAAGATATACAGCCTTCATACATACAAATATTATTTAATGTTGCAGATCAGGTTCCCTGGATACACAAGTTTGAAGGAAATTTACTAGGGAATGGCCTTATGATCAACATTTGTGAAAGAAAATGACAGAAGTATAACTGGGCAGAAGAAAAGTAGTGATACATTTTAATTATAGCAAGACCTTTGTAAAACCATAGGAGCACTCAGGAGCTGGGATATCCCTTCATATGTTCTGTTTGTCGGAGAGATTCATTTGGGCTTTTAAAAACTACGTATCCACCAGTAACTGGATGAAGGCTGCTTCTCAGAAATGAGACATGAATTTAGGTATGATAGAGGACAATTCCAGAAGCTCAGGGGTTTCTGCAGTTTTGGAGGGAAGATGAAGGCAGTGTAATGCAGCACAAGTGAGAGGTTGAATATAAATAAATAGTAAGATGGTATATCACAATGAAATTCTTTTTTTTTTTTTTTTGAGACAGAAACACTCTGTCACCCAGGCTGAAGTTCAGTGGCACGATCCCAGTTCACTGCAACCTCTGCCCCCTGGTTCAAGCAAGTGACTTTCCTGCCTCAGCCTCCTGAGTAGCTGGGACTATAGGCATGCACCACCACACCTAATTTTTTAAATATATTTTTGGTAAAGACAGCCTCAGCCTTCTGAGTAGCTGGGACTACCGGCATGCACCACGACACTTGGTTTTATATATATATATATATATATTTTTTTTTTTTTAAATTTTTGGTAGAGACGGGGTTTCACCATGTTAGCCAAGCTGGTCTTGAACTCCTGACCTCAAATGATCTGCTCACCTCAGCCTCCTAAAGTGCTGACAACGAAATTCTATTTCCCAACCTCTTCTGTCACAAGTTCAGGAAACCAAACCACAACCTGTGCAGCTGTTGGCCTAGAGAGATAGCGGCTATGATTTTAATGTTTTAATGACTGCCATATCACTTTGTGTTTCATTTGTTTTCCTCCCACTTTCATCCCTAGACCAACAAGAGAAAGGCAAATATGCCTCCCAAATCAAGCACATAAAATGGCCACTTCTATTTAGCCCACCTCCAGTTTCTCTGTGACTGCATACTCTCAGGAGAGAATTCCTGAAGCCTTCCTTTTCTTTTCATTATAAAGCTTTTTTGCTCTCTTGCCTGATACTGACTCTCTGATAAAGGGAAGTGATGGTGACTAACTCCCTTGTTATAGCAACCTCTGAATACATAGGCAGCCTTTGTTCTTACTTTTGTGGTCTTTAGTTCCACAACTGCTAAAAATTCCAATCAGAGCACACCTAAAACCTTCCCTTTTCCTCACTGTAAAATATTCCCACATCCTGCCTGCTTTGGAATCTTGACAAAACACAAGTGAAGGAAAATGATTCCCTTGCTATAAACCCTCTGTAAGTAGCATTTATCTGTCTTCGTTTAGAGCACATTTTTATCTCTATAATTATTGTGATGGCTCAACCAAGATACAATCTGAACTTCTCTTAAATATTACACTATACTGTTTTAATGCCAGAATCAACTCAATTTAGTTCAACTTTGTCAATAACCAAAGTAACAGAATGATGAGTGATGTTTGTTTGTTTATTTGGAATTGGAGTCTCACTCTATTGCCCAGGCTAGAGTGCAGTGGTGCTATCTCAGCTCACTGCAACCTCCACCTCCTGGATTTAAGCTATTCTCCTGCCTTAGCCTCCCGAGTAGCCGGTACTACAGGTGTACACCACCACGCCCAGCTAATTTTTTGTATTTTAGTAGAGATAGGGTTTCGCTGTGTTGCCCAGGCTGGTCTCGATCTCCTGAGCTCAGGCGGTCCACCCACCTCAGCCTCCCAAAGTGCTAGGATTACAGGCGTGAGCTACCATGCCTAGCCAGAATAATGAGTTTTATTAAGCGCAGTGGATCCCCAGGTTGCAGATCAAGTAACCTGAGCATGCCTGCATGAACCAAGCAGGCCCAGTCTTTGACCCCAGGGACGACAAAAAAGTTAAGCACAGGTGGAACCTAAGATCTTGGATTGAGGAAAGGGGACTGAAGTCAAAAACCAAGGTGTACCCTGTTTTGTTGCGGAGATACTTAAGAGCCAAGGACCTGACATTGCCTCTTTGCATGATCTAATAAATCATGCCTCATTGCATTTTTTTTAATCTCTTCCATTGTTACTGTCTATAAATTTGCCCCTAGATCCAAGCTCAAGGAGAGTGATATGAGCATTGCCTCCTGTCTTGTTGCCAGTTGACTCCCCTATAAAGCTTTTTTCTTTTCTCAAAAACCAACACCACAGTATTGGCTTCCAAGTGTTAGGCAGCAAGCCCATTCTTGGTAACATTTTTTGCAACCCAAATGGTACAAAAATCTGCCTGTGGCAATGTAGCCCCTTGAAGGGTTGTAGGTCCCCTTCACTGATAGAATGGCCACCTAGAAAGTTTTGTCTAGGGGCTTGGCTGAGACATCGCTGATTCTCTGCTGTGACATTTCAGGCTCAGTAGTACTAGTTTCTCATTTGGGAAAAAGAAACTGCTTCTAGCTTAGATGTCTTGGGGATGAATATTTCTCTAATATGTGCCTATATCATAAATGGTCTGAGGTTTCGTCTTAAGAATTTTGGGTTCTAGTCCCACCCTATTGGGATCCTGGTCTGGTTAGAATCCTGAATCTGTTTGGGGTTAGATTCCCAAAGAATAAGAGCGTTAATAAAATGCTGTAATCACCGAGGTACTCACTTTGTTTAATTTTGATTTCTGCTTATCTGTGTTTGTGTCTTTTGTAAGTATAACTATATTTGACTTAACAATGGTTAAAACCTTGGTGTTCATTTTAACAGCCCAATTAAATTAGCTAGGTGAGGGTCCTTAGACTCCTAAGAGACATTGCTCTGCTCCCCTGGGCGCTTGTAGGCTGTTCCTAGGTGACTAGGAGCCTAGCAAAGTGTTTATTACAGGCAGTTAGATAGGTGTGGGCATGGCAGCAGAGGGCTTTCATTTCCCACCCACTAGAAATGTCAGGTGATGGTTCAACAATTACCACACTGCCTCCCTAACCACGGTGATTCACCAGTGGCCACAGGGGCCAGGGTGCCAGGGAGAGACGATCTCCTGATGATCCACAGATGTTAACATTAAAGTGTTAATTGAATGGAGATGCCAGGGAGAAGCAGCTTCCTGGGCATGTGCACTAAGAGGCAAAATGGCAAAGTATGACCTGGGGATACTCCGCTGGAAAAGGGAAGAAAACCTCAGATGGCCATGCATACAACTTCCTCAACACACTACACGTGCTCACTACCCAACCACAAAAAGAGCACTGTGCATGCGGGAAGCTAACTCTAAGGAAATAATCGTGAGAAGGAGGTGAGTCTATAAAGTCCTAGGATCAAGTTCAAATGCTCTTGACCTTCAGGTGCCTGCTTGGGTCCCTTCCAAGTGAATCTTCCTTTCTTTCCTGTTCTAAAGTCTTTTTAATAAACTTTCACTCCTGTTCTGAAACTTGCCTTGGTCTCTTCTTCTGCCTTATGCCCCTCAGTCAAATTCTTTCTTCTGAGGAGGCAAGAATTGAAGTTGCTGCAGATATATATGGATTCACTGCTGGTAACTGGGATACCTTCCGCTAGTAACACGTTAAGGTTTTATGGCCTGTGATATGAAGTGGTCCTTTAGGAAGTCCCACCAGAACATACCCCATTCCTGAGTCAGAGAGAACTTTTTAAACTGCTTATCAGGAAGGTGCATATAAGATGACCTGTCACCCTGGCATCGTAAGCAACCCCACACCATCTGATGTTAGGGACCCTGTGAGATGCATAAGAAGAGATATGTGGCCCATTGGTGATTCTATGGAACGGAATTCCCATAAACACCACACAACAGACCCAAAACACCTCCCTAGTGCAGGGCCTTGCTCCAGCTGTCTCAAATAAATCTCCATACAAAATGGTGAGCATTAATTTTAGCCGGACTTTAGTGGCACTAGCTATACAAGTACAACAGGGGCCAAAATAAATCCCTCTGCCTTTCTTGAGAGTCTTTGAAGTCTAAGTCAATTTCCTGACATTGACCCTGAATACTGAGGTAACATGAGACTGCTTAATATAACCTCTATCAGTTAGAGTACCCTTGATACAAGAAAAAAACATGCTGCAAAGAGTAGAAAGGGAATTGGGAATCCCAATGTTTCAGTAGGCCAAGATTGCCTTTAAGATACTTAACAGCCATAACCAAATCCAGGAAAGGCAAAAATAATGTGACATGAGACAACAAAGTATGTTCCTCTCCACAGCTCTTGGTCATGACCAGTCCTTGCCAGGACACAAAAAGCTGTTTGTGGAAGAAAACAAATGGACATATGTAAGATCCCTGGGGTTCAACTGCCCAGGCAAAAAAGTTACCCCCTTTGGGCTACAATAATGTGCATACTGTAAACAAGAAGGCCTTTGGAAGTAGAAATGTTCTAACCATACCCTGCATGTAGAGAAGGAACCCTGCCAGTCACCCCACCAAATGTTAGTTTGCAGACAGTGACCAGGAATGATACGACCTGGGGGTTCTTCCATGTTTCATTAGCTCCATTGATATTTCCCACAAGGATAAAATCTTTATTTGTGTCTGTCTGTATGTGTATCTGTTTGGGTATTGTCTCTGGTACCAAAGTGGCTTATAAATAAATAAGTACTTACACATTAAGCAAATAATCCAACTGCTTTTCAAGTTCACATAAGTTATAAATGTTTTGGTGGATGGGACTAGTCTAATGTGTTGTTGATTTGATGGGAATGGCTGTGGATATTTGCCTGGCAAGCAGTAATGAAAAATTGGTTTGTGATAATACATGGATGTAAAGATGTATTTTTGGTAAGAAAGGTTAAGAATAAAAGATGATAATTTTATGTGAGAAAGAATCTTGTGTGGTAAATTTCTGTCCTAGAATAAAATAACTTTTTCTTCAAGAAAGTAGTATAGTACAAAGTAGGAAGTCAAAGCATGTGGTAAATGATCTGTGTAAGTCATGATAAGAATTGTGAAAGGGAATTTGTGAAATTTGCTGTGTGACTTAGTTGGCAATAATTAATATAAATTATAACAGCCCATAAATATTGAGATTTCACATTAAAAATATTGTAATCCCAGCACTTTGGGAGGGGAGGCGGGCAGATCACCTAAGGTCAGGAGTTTGAGACCAGCCTGACCAACATGGAGAACCCCATATCTACTAAAAATACAAAATTAGCCAGGTGTGGTGACACATAATCCCAGCTACTTGAGACGCTGAGGAAGGAGAATCACTTGAACCCGGGTGGCAGAGGTTGTGGTGAGCTGAGATCACACCATTGCAATCTAGCCTGAGCAACAAGAGCGAAACTCCATTTCAAGATACATGTACACTAATAAACAAAATTTTGGTTAAAACAGGTTTTTCTTAAAATACTGATTGGCTCTTCAAAGAATTGTAAGAAATTTTTATTTTAATTCTCTATTTTCTTTTTAAAACATCATATTTATATCTCAGAAGTTCAATTTTTACTGTATCTCACTGCTTTCAGCTTTTTTATCCCCTTGAGAAGGCCTGGAGTATGTATTTTAAACAAGAGGGCCTTTGGATGCAGAAATGTTCTAGCCATCTCCTGCAGTTAGAGATGACTCTCCTTCAGCCTTCTACCTTTCCGTCAGTTCTGTAACTTTTTCTGTTTCTAACTCTGTTGTTATAGCCTGATGCTAAAGTATTTATTTATATCTTCAAAATCTAGGTAAGGAATGTTACTCCTAGTATAACTTGATTCTGTACTCTTAGACTTTCTTGACATGTTTGCGTTGTCTCGTAACAAGGACTCTCCTTCTCAAGGTACTACTTTTCCTGTTTACTACATTCCTCTATAAGATCATATACACTCATAACCCTGAATGCACGCTTCTTGTTCCTGATTTAATTCAGCCATCTTTTTTATCAGATTTAACTTTCATAATATGTACATGGACTTTCCGTAAGGAGAAGCAATCACACTACAGGGTTTTTCTTTTTCTTGTTTATTTTTTTCTTTGCCTTTATGGTAACTGGCTGAGGAAATAAATGTGCTGTGTTCTACCATGATAACTTCCTACAGTTTGTGTTGTCTTTATTAGGTTTTCAATTACTTAGGAAAACTAAGTTTAAGTTTTAAAATTGATAAGCATTTTAAATACATATAACTTTCTGTATTGCTTTTGAAGTCTTATCACTCTGGTTAAATGAGTAATTGATATTTAGCAGTGACCTATAATTCTGTTGATAAAATATTTCAAAACTTTTGATGTCTTTTGTATGTTTTCCTGGGTTTAAAATCTTATATTGTCTTTTTGACCTAAAAATAACTTTGAGGTGCTCCAGTTGTGCCCATGGAAACTTCAAAGAATGTATCCCTCATCTTGTAAATATATTAAATGATGAGGTTTATATGGTAAGTAATACAATAAGCATTGTCAAATAAGAAATAATTTTTTATTTCTTTTAGATTATATTCTGTAATGCATTATTAAAATGTATTCTGAAACTGTATGACATTTCTAAAATTCTGGTATTTTGTGATATGTTATCAGATTATGATTATGTTCAATGATTATGATTATGGTAAATATTTATATCCACACGTACACCTAAATTTTCCTGTCAATTGTAAATTTTCATTAGATTTTTTACTATGGTGGTTCTGTCATCCACAGTTATTGTTTTAAATTCTCTGGAAACATATGCAGACAGCTGTGGTCCAAAATTGCTTTTCACAGAACTGCTAATCAAAATAGCAGTTTTGATTAGAGCAAAACAGAAGCAGTTTTGATTAGAGTCAAACAAAATTAATTACATGAAATTAAGTAATTGATAGGGGAAGTATGTTAAGACTTTATTTAAAATGTTCTTCCTTAAAAGTTGTTTTCTAGGTTCAAGGCAATTTTCTTTCATAAGTTATCTATAGTTTGCAATTATTACGTAAAGTATCATTTTGTGAACAAAGGTGGGAGCATTTGCTTTTTATTTCTACTTGATTCCTCCAAAATTAAAAAACTACTTATGAGTGTTCTTATTTTATTTACATAAGTAGAAACAGCTTTAGAAAGACTTCTGAATAGGCTTCCTGGGTTAAATGTCCAGTTTTCAGAAATGTTTAGCAGGCTCCCAACTGGTATTGGATCACTTCTGCATTCTACATTACATGACTTCATGATGTTCCTTATATTAAGGCTAAGCATTTGGCTCCTCTTTAAAATTGTTCTAGTCATTTCTAACAAAGATCTACGAGGGACCCCCACCATGATTGTGTTGAATCAACCAATCGTAGCTCTTCTGCCTGGGCCTATCATGGCTCACCTATAGGCCAATTAGAACTAAACTGTGTTAACCAATCAGAGCTAATCTTACTAGAAAACTTTTACGGTGAAATCATAAACAGTTTCATTCCTCTAACCTGGATTCATGCCCCTAATTATCAGGAAGTCACTAGAGCAGTTGTTATCCCCTTTCCCTCAAATTTGAAGAATAAAATATATGGGGAGATTTGTAACCACAAAACCAATATGGTTCAACTTTTTTTTTCTTTTTTTATTATACTTTTAAGTTCTAGGGTACATGTGCACAACATGCAGGTTTGTTACATGTGTATATATGTGCTATGTTGGTGTGCTGCACCCATTAATTCGTCATTTACATTATGCATATTTCCTAATGCTATCCCTCCGCCCTCCCCCCACCCCACAACAGGCCTTGGTGTGTAATGTTCCCCACCCTGTGTCCAAGTGTTCTCATTGTTCAGTTCCCACCTATGAGTGAAATCATGCGGTGTTTGATTTTCTAACCTTGTGATAGTTTGCTGAGAATGATGGTTTCCAGCTTCATCCATGTCCCTACAAAGAACATGAACTCATCCTTTTTTATGGCTGCATAGTATTCCATGGTGTATATGTGCTACATTTTCTTAATTCATTCTATCATTAATGGACATTTGGGTTGGTTCCAAGTATTTACTATTATGAATAGTGTCGCAATAAACATACATGTGCATGTGCCTTTGTAGCAGCATGACTTATAGTCCTTTGGGTATATACCCAGTAATGAGATGGCTGGGTCAAATGGTATTTCTAGTTCTAGATTCTTGAGGAATTGCCACACTCTCTTCCACAATGGTTGAACTAGTTTACAGTCCCACCAACGGTGTAGAAGTGTTTCTGTTTCTCCACATCCTCTCCAGCATCTGTTGTTTCCTGACTTTTTAATGATTGTCATTCTAACTGGTGTGAGATGGTATCTCATTGTGGTTTTGATTTGCATTTCTCTGATGGCCAGTGATGACGAGCATGTTTTCATGTGTCTGTTGGCTATATGCATGTCTTCTTTTGAGAAATGTCTGTTCATATCCTTTGCCCACTTTTTGATGGGGTTGTTTTTTTCTTGTAAATTTGTTTGAGTTCTTTGTAGGTTCTGGATATCGCCCTTTGTCAAATGAGTAGATTGCAAAAATTTTCTCCCATTCTGTAGGTTGCCTGTTCACTCTGACGGTAGTTTATTTTGCTGTGCAGAAGCTCTTTAGTTTAATTAGATCCCATTTGTCAATTTTGGCTTTTGTTGCCATTGCCATTGCTTTTGGTGTTTTAGTCATGAAGTCCTTGCCCATGCCTATGTCCTGAATGGTATTGCCTAGGTTTTCTTGTAAGGATTTTATGGTTTTAGGTCTTATGTTTAAGTCTTTAATCCATCTTGAATTAATTTTTGTATAAGGTGTAAGAAAGGGATCCAGTTTCAGCTTTCTACATATGGCTAGCCAGTTTTCCCAGCACCATTTATTAAATAGGCAATTCTTTCCCCATTTCTTGTTTTTGTCAGGTTTGTCAAAGATCAGATGATTGTAGATGTGTGGTATTGTTTCTGAGGGCTCTGTTCAGTTCCATTGGTCTGTATCTCTGTTTTGGTACCAATACCATGCTGTTTTGGTTACTGAAGCCTTGTGTAGTTTGCAGTCAGGTAGCGTGATGCCTCCAACTTTGTTTGTTCTTTTGGCTTAGGATTGTCTTGGCAATGCGGGCTCTTTTTTGGTTCCATATGAACTTTAGTATTTTCCAGTTCTGTGAAGAATCATTGATAGCTTGATGGGGATGGCGTTGAATCTATAAATTACCTTGGGCAGTATGGCCATTTTCACGATATTGATTCTTCCTAACCATGAGCATGGAATGTTATTCCATTTGTTTGTGTCCTTTTATTTCTTTGAGCAGTGGTTTGTAGTTCTCCTTAAAGAGGTCCTTCACATCCCTTGTAAGTGGGAATCCTAGGTATTTTATTCTCTTTGTCGCAATTGTGAATGGGAGTTCACTCATGATTGGGCTCTCTGTCTGTTATTGGTGTATGGGAATGCTTGTGATTTTTGCAAATTGATTTTGTATCCTGAGACTTTGCTGAATTTGCTTATCCGCTTAAGGAAATTTTGGCCTGAGACAATGGGGTTTTCTAAATATACAATCATGTCATCTGCAAACAGGGACAATTTGACTTCCTCTTTTCCTAGTTGAATACCTTTTCTTTCTTTCTCCTGCCTGATTGCCCTGGCCAGAACTTCCAACACTATGTTGAATAGGAGTAGTGAGAGAGAGCATCCCTGTCTTGTGCCAGTTTTCAAAGGGAATACTTCCAGTTTTTGCCCATTCAGTATGATATTGGCTGTGGGTTTGTCATAAACAGCTCTTATTATTTTGAGATATGTCCCATCAGTACTTAGTTTATTGAGAGTTTTTAGCATGAAGAGCTGTTGAATTTTGTTGGAGGTCTTTTCTGCATCTATTGAGATAATCATGTGGTTTTTGTCTTTGGTTCTGTTTATATGATGGATTAACTTTATTGATTTGCATATGTTGAACCAGCCTTGCATCCCAGGGATGAAGCCAACTTGATTGTGATGGATAAGCTTTTTGATGTACTGCTGGATTCAGTTTGCCAGTATTTTATTGAGGATTTTTACATCCATGTTCATCAGGGATATTGGTCTAAAATTCTCTTTTTTTGTTGTGTCTCTGCCAGACTTTGGTATCAGGATGATGCTGGCCTCATAAAATGAGTTAGGGAGGATGCCCTTTTTGTCTATTTGTTTGAATAGTTTCAGAAGTAATGGTACCAGCTCGTCTTCGTACCTCTGGTAGAATTTGGCTGTGAATACGTCTGGTCCTGGATATTTTTTTTGATTGGTAGGCTATTAATTATTGCCTTAATTTCAGAGCCTACTGGTCTATTCGGGGATTCAACTCCTTCCTGGTTTAGTCTTGGGCGGGTGTATATGTCCAGGAAATTATCCATTTCTTCTAAAATTTCTAGCTTATTTGCATAGAGGTGTTTATAGTATTCTCTGATGGTGGTTTGTATTTCTATGGGATCACTGGTGATATCCCCTTTACCATTTTTATTGCGTATATTTGATTCTTCTCTATTTTTTTCTTTATTAGTCTTGCTAGTGGTCTATCGATTTTTTTGATCTTTTCAAAAAAACCAGCTCTTGGTTTCATTGATTTTTTTGAAGGATTTTTTGTGTCTCTGTCTCCTTCAATTCTGCTCTGATCTTAGTTGTTTCTTGCCTTCTGCTAACTTTTGATTGTGTTTGCTCTTGCTTCTCTAGTTGTTTTAATTGTGATGTTAGCATATCAGTTTTAGATCTTTCCTGCTTTCTCTTGTGGGCATTTAGTGCTATAAATTTCTCTCTACACACTGCTTTAAATGTGTCCCACAGATTCTGGTATGTTGTGTCTTTGTTCTCATTGGTTTCAAAGAACATCTTTATTTCTGCCTTTGTTTCATTATATACCCAGTAGTCATTTAGGAGCAGGTTGTTCAGTTTCCATGTGATTGAGCGGTTTTGAGTGAGTTTCTTAATCCTGAGTTCTAATTTGATTGCACTGTGGTCTGAGAGACAGTTTGTTATAATTTCTGTTCTTTTACATTTGTTGAGGAGTGCTTTACTTCCAACTTTGTGGTCAATTTTGGAATAAGTGTGTGTGGTGCTGAGAAGAATATATATTCTCTTGGTATTGGGTGGAGAATTCTGTAGATGTCTATTAGGTCTGCTTGGTACAGAGCTGAGTTCAGTTCCTGATATCCTTGTTAACTGTGTCTCATTGATTTGTCTAATGTTGACAGTGGGGTGTTAAAGTCTCCCATTATTATTGTGTGGGAATCTAAGTCTTTTTGTAGGTCTCTAAGGACTTGCTTTATGAATCTGCATGCTCCTGTATTGGGTGCATATATATTTAGGATAGTTAGCTCTTCTTGTTGAATTGATCCCTTTACCATTATGTAATGGCCTTCCTTGTCTCTTGATCTTTGTTGGTTTAAATTCTGTTTTATCAGAGATTAGGATTGAAACCCCTGCTTTTTTGTGGTTTTCCATTTGCTTGGTAGATCTTCCTCCATCCCTTTCTTTTGAGCCTATGTATGTCTCTGCATGTGAGATGGGTCTCCTGAATATAGCACACTGATGGGTCTTGACTCTATCCAATTTGCCTGTGTATTTTAATTGGAGCATTTAGCCTGTTTACATTTAAGTTTAGTATTGTTACATGTGAATTTGATCCTGTCTTTATGATGTTAGCTGGTTATTTTGCCTGTTAGTTGATGCAGTTTCTTCCTAGCATCCATGGTCTTTAGAGTTTGGCATGTTTTTGCAGTGGTTGGTAACAATTGTTCCTTTCCATGTTTAGTGCTTCCTTCAGGAGCTCTTGTAAGGCAGGCCTGGTGGTGACAAAATATTTCAGCATTTGTTTGTTGTGAAGGATTTTATTTCTCCTTCATTAATGAAGCATAATTTGGCTGGATATGTAATTCTGGGTTGAAAATTATTTAATAATGTTGAATATGGGCCCCCACTCTCTTCTGGCTTGTAGAGTTTCTGCTGAGAGATCCACTGTTAGTCTGATGGGCTTCCCTTTGTGAGTAACCTGACCTTTCTCTCTGGCTGCCCTGAATGCTTTTTCCTTTATTTCAACTTTGGTGAATCTGACAATTATGTGTCTTGGAGTTGCTCTTTTCCAGGAGTATCTTTGTGACATTCTCTGTATTTCCTGAATTTGAATGTTGGCCTGCCTTGCTAGGTGGGGGAACTTCTCCTGGATAATATACTGAAGAGTGTTTTCCAACTTGGTTCCGTTCTCCCCATCACTTTCAGGTACACCAATCAGATGTAGATCTGGTCTTTTCAC
This sequence comes from Chlorocebus sabaeus, assembly GCF_047675955.1. NCBI lineage: Eukaryota > Metazoa > Chordata > Mammalia > Primates > Cercopithecidae > Chlorocebus > Chlorocebus sabaeus. The sequence goes on from NC_132905.1 coordinate 79,853,757, forward strand.
ATAGTCCCATATTTCTTGGAGACTTTGTTCATTTCTTTTTACTCTTTTTTCTCTAAACTTCTCTTCTTGCTTCGTTTCATTCATTTGATCTTCAATCACTGTGATACTCTTTCTTCCAGTTGATCAAATTGGTTACTGAAGCTTGTGCATGTGTCATGTAGTTCTTGTGCCATGGTTTTCTGTTCCAGCAGGTCATTTAAGGTCTTCTCTATGCTGTTTATTCTAGTTAGCTCTTCGTCTTATCTTTTTTCAAGGTTTTTAGCTTCTTTGCGATGGGTTCAGACATCCTTCTTTAGCTGGGAGAAGTTTGTTATTACCGATTATCTGAAGCCACCTTCTTTCAACTCATCAAAGTCATTCTCTTCCCAGCTTTGTTCCATTGCTGGCAAGGAGCTGCATTCCTTTGGAGGAGAAGAGGTGCTCTGATTTTTAGGATTTTCAGCTTTTCTGCTCTAGTTTCTCCCCATCTTTGTGGTCTTTGATGATGGTGATATACAGATGGGGTTTTGGTGTGGACATCTTTTCTGTTTGTTAATTTCCTTCTAACAATGAGGACTGTCAGCTGCAGGTCTCTTGGAGTTTGCTGAAGGTCTACTCCAGACCCTGTTTGCTTGGGTATCACCAGCAGATGCTGCAGAACAGCAAATATTGCAGAATGGCAAATGTTGTTGCCCGATCCTTCCTCTGGAAGCTTCGTCTCAGAGGGGCACCCAGCTGTATGAGGTGTCAGTTGGCCCCTAGGTCTCCCAGTTAGGCTACTCATGGGACAGGGACCCACTTAAGGAGGCAATTTGTTCGTTCTCAGATCTCAAACTCCATGCTGGGAGAATCACTACTCTCTTCAAAGCTGTCAGACAGGGATGTTTAAGTCTGCAGAAGATTCTGCTGTCTTTTGTTCAGCTATGCCCTGCTCCCAGAGGTGGAGTCTACAGAAGCAGGCAGGCCTCCTTGAGCTGTGGTGGTCTCCACCCAGTTCAAACTTCCTGGCCACTTTGTTTACCTACTCAAGCCTCAGCAATGGTGGACACCCCTCCCCGAGGCTCGCTGCTGCCTTGTAGTTTGATTTCAGATTGCCCTGCTTGCAGTGAGTGAGGCTCCATAGGTGTGGATCCCAGTTGCGGGATATAATCTCCTGTTGTGCCATTTGCTAAGACCATTGGAAAAGTGCAGTATTAAGGTGGGAGTGTCCCGATTTTCCAGGTACCATCTGTCAAGGCTTCCCTTGGCTAGGAAAGGGAATTCCCGACCCCTTGTGCTTCCCAGGTGAGGTGGTGCTCTGCCCTGCTTTGGCTCAAGCCCCAGTGAGATGAACCTGGTACCTCAGTTGGAAATGCAGAAGTCGCCCATCTTCTGCGTCGCTCATGCTGGGAGCTGTAGACTGGAGCTGTTCCTCTTTGGTCATCTTGGAACCAGAACCACCAGTTCAACTTTTTTAGTAGCAAAATGTCACAAAATGATGATGATGTGTTTCAATGCAGTAGACTCCCAGGTTTCAGGTCACATAACTTGAGCATGCCCAGGTGAACAAAGCATGCCCAGTTTGTGACCCTGCAGGGCTGGAACAAAAAAGCCAACTGCAGGTGGAATCTCAGCACCTGAACTGGGGAATGGGTATTGAAATATGAAGAGATGTGTGCCCTGTTTTGTAGCAGATCTGGCTCTTCCCCTTTGCATGACCTAATGAGATCATGCCTGATTGCATTTTCCTATGTCTCCCATTATTACTTTGTCTATAAAACCTGCCCCCAGACCCCACCTGGGTGAAACAGAACTTAGTATTGCCTTCTGTCTTCTTGCCAGTTGACTTACAATAATGCTTTTTCTTTTCTCAAAGGCTAGTGCCATAGTATTGGCTTCTATGCATGTCACAAAGTGAACCCGTTGAACGGTGATCTTGTCTTAATTTTTTTCCACCTAATGAGAAAGTTCTACAGCAACCCAGACTGGAATCACTAGATCTTCTCATTAATCTTTAACTGTTTTTTTCCTCTGAGGTTATTAGTGACCTCCTAATTATGGATTGTTTGTAGATATTTGCAGGGACAATATCTGATCTGTCTGATGCATTTGCACTATTGAATGTACTCAGTCTCCTATTTTTTACAAAATCTCTGCCCTTGCTCTACCTGGGTAAACATCATCAGACACTATTTTATATGTGACTTTTATTTGGGAGGAACCTTCTTTCCCACTAAAATGTAAGTTTCATACGATGAGGAACCATATATGCTTTGCTCCTGCATTAGTCCATTCTCACAGGATTATGAAGAAATACCCGAGACTGGGTAATTTATAAAGAAAACAGGTTTAAGGGACTCACAGTTCTGCACTGCTGAGGAGGACTCAGGAAACTTACAATCATAGTGAAAGGTGAAGGAGAAGCAAAAAAGGCACAGCTTACATGGCAGCAGTCAGAACATGTGTCAGCACAGAAAACATCTACCATTTATAAAGCAAAAAACTGTCAGATCTTGTGAGAACTCACTCATTATCATGAGAACAGCATGGAAAGGACTACTCCCACAATCCAGGCACTTCCCACCAGGTCTTCCCTAAACAACAAGAAATTACAATTCAAGATGAGATTTGGGTGGACAAAAGTGCTATCTGTATCATCTCCCTACCATATTACCAGATCTCAGAAATGTGTGTGAATCTTAGTAATCAAAAAATTAATATTTTCTGAGTAAATAAATGAATGTATAAATCATTTCTAATGTTTGTATTTTGAAATCATTTTTCCTCTTTTTTCTCAAATCAGATCTACTTTCTGCCTGTGTTGTCTTTTTTGGTGAAGGGAATTCTCATTCAGCCAATTAGTCAAGTCATAAAATTTATAAGTAATTTTCTACCCACAGTAATCATCAAGTACTTAATTTTTATTTCTTAATTATTGAAATTGTTCTCTTTTCTACAAACCCACACTCAGCGTTTTCTTTCCTCATGAAGCTCTCTTTTTAAAGTGACCAGTACCTAGTCTCAAGATCTACCATAATCAATTTTCTTACATGTAAAATATGTCTATATATTGAGATAATATATAAGATGCTCTTGAGATTGAAAGTCAAGTTGTTGGTTTGTCATTGCATTAAACAGTTTTTAGGCAAATAGAAGTAGAAAAATGATTGAATGTCATGCAGTCATTTGTAGATTTTATGTAGTCAGTGAACAGGTCATTCTCACCATAATAAATGCAATACCTATTATCAGTCATATATAGTTATAATTGTTAGTTGTTACATTTGTTATCTAAAATTTATGTTTGTAGTGTCTACACAGCACCAATATCTTTTGTTTTGAAATAGGTGAATCATCACATTACAACATATATTACTAATCACTTTGGTTAATACTAATTTTGCCATCACTTTAATTTTAGAAAATTGTATAAAAATATGTGTACAGCAGCTTTGAGTAGTACTTCTCTCCACTCCAAAATTATTTTTCACTGATACTACTTCTCATCAAAAACATTGAAGCAAAATTTATTTTATTCTTACATACATGTTTTCCCTTTCACACGTTGCTGAAAAGCCAAATAATGCTTGTTTTGTTAACAGCTGCATCCTTCATTTTAAAATTTGAACAAGTCATCAAGTTATTAATTCCATATGATTATCAATTCTAAAATATCATTTGAGCTCCTTTCTCCAATTAAAAGCTACTAGATTTGCTATTTTTGCTGCCCCAATTTCACTGTACACCTTGATGATAAATAAGCTCCAATTTTCATCTAGAGAACAAACTCCTCTCCCTCTCATTTCATATGATCTAATGAAACTGACTATGCCAGCACACAGGGGATAAAGCATTTCATTTTCTACTTACATCATCAGTGTAACATTATGAACTAAAATGCTATAATAAAATCTTAGAAGTTCCATATATCACATGCTCTGAGCGTAACTGGTTTAGGTAAGATAATCTGGTGACAAAAGATTTGCTCCTATTTCTCTAACAAAGATTCTTAAAAGATTCTTATTTAACTCAGAAAATGAGTAAAACATAACTGATTATGTTTTAGATTGCATTAGTAATCTAGGAGTTCTTATTGACTGGATGAGTCTCATCTAGCTGTTGAATGTTTAATGTGTTATATAGTATTTTCTGTTAATTTATCTTACTAAAATTTATTATTAGTTTATTGTATAGACCACTGATACTCTCAGGAGTGCCATAAGAAGATAATACTAACCAAATAAATTCACATAATCTATTATAGGGGAAATCCATATAGAAATTGAAAAATCTGAAAGCTTTATTTAGTAGCTCATCATAAGCCTTTCCCCATAGTACCTTATCAACAAATCAGACAGACTATTTAAATGCTGAAGGCAACCACTCTAAAGTTTCTATTATATGAGATATTTAATCACAAAAGCTATAAACCCTTTAAACAGGTTCCCATTAGAAATTTATGCAAATATAATGCCCCACCTACAGTTTTGAACTCAGATTTTCTCATTGTATATATCTACAAAAATAACAACAAACTGTTTAAATCCTTGCATTTAGAATTGCTTGTCTGTCATTAACAAATTCTAAGTGATTTACTTTTCATAAATTATCACTTAGCATTTTTAGAAACTATAATTCGTTAATAAATTAAGATATCATACCTCTGTAAGCTTTCCTTTGAGTATTGTCAATATTGCTAACTTTATGCAGATAAATTTCAGTTATAGTGAAAAGCTTTGAGACTTCCTATTGTGAATATATTTGATGGTTAAATTGTGGTGTTAAAATATTAGCTTTTAGTTAGGCAGACAGTAAATGGCCTCCAGTACCCTATGTGGCTAATGGAAGTGCCCAAATGTAAAATATTTTATCATGGTGCCCCTTTCTTCTATGTAAACATTGATTTTAAATAGGCAGTGCTTGAGTAATCTGTAGTAATAGTAAATAGTGTGGATAATTTATCCATGCATTCCTAATTTTAAAATATAAGCCAGAAGATATATGAGTACATAGTAAACCCTATAGTGGTGTTTTATTACTTTTTCCATCTCAGAACCTGGGTAGATATCCAGCTAATACCAAAATCTAATTTCATTGATTCTATAAACTTTATCATCCCTACAATGCTTAGTGAATAATTATGTATTTTAAATACATATATTATTTTATGTGTTACATATAGTAAATAGTAAACAATTGTATACATACATATATATTTATTATAATGGTGAGAGCTATAAATTAGGGCTACCCATATGTATTTATTATAATGGTAAGGGCTATGAATTATAAAAATAATTTAAAAATTATTCTGATACTATAAAAACAATTATCAAGCAAGGATGCTCCTTGACTTTGGTGGAGAAAGATATAGACCTATACATTCAGTTTCACACATTTGGTATTTTAAGACACCTGGACACTACAAACACAATACTTAAATATTTCCCATTTTTCATTAACGCAGTGATTGTCTTTTTCAATTGAAACTACAGTTTATTTTAATGTCTTCACCTCCTGGACAAAAAAGTTATCAGGACGCCCAGTCATCTAATTGTCTTTGATTCCCCGTCAGCATCTGGTATAGAGCCAGCAGCAATTTCTATATCTCCTCCTTGGAATCACCTTTAACGCAAGACTCACCTGCAAGCCAGGAAAAATCCCTCAGCAGTATTTGAGCGTGTAGGCACTCTGATCTCGAACTTCCAGCCTTCAGAACTTTGAGTTAAGCAATTTCTGTTGTGTTAGAAATCAAGTCTGTAATATTTTGTTATGGCAGTCCAAATTAAGACAACTTGTAAAACTGGCACTGCATAATATAAAAATGAGTGGTAAAATTCATGTTAATAATTTAAAGTTTAAACTTTTATTTAGTAAGAATGACATTAAATAGCAAGTAAAAAGCACTCTGATAAGCCTAGACAGATGGATATGTTTTAATGCCTTTAACAGCACATTTTTTTCTGCTTTATGAACTAGATTCATTACATTTTCATTTTACACTGGACTTACCCATGCATTATATGGGACCCTGAGAAAAGTAATTTGTTTTCTTTTCTTTTTTCTTTTCTTTCTTCTTTCCTTCTTTCCTTCTTTCTTTTTTCTTTCATGACATCAATTTCTTACTATTTACTCAACAATATAGTCAAGCAAGAAGTGTGACTCCCTCTTAAAATACCAATCACAATCTCTTATTCATCCATCTATCCATTTATTCAGCATATATCTATCAAGAATTTATTATATCTATTGAATACCAGTCAGTAAAACTTGAGTTTTACTCTTGTACAGTAATATTTTTCCAGAGTTAAAATAGAAGTAAGGTATCTTGTACATAAGGCCACACATGTTATGCATAAAAATAAATAGAGTAGAGCAATATAAGAAAGCCTGGAGCTCCAAAACGAAAAATATCTTTAAAAATATAATTTTGGAGTATACTTTATTAAGGAGATTACATTTGAGAAAGAGACTTGAAAATATAAGACAATTAGCCTGGTTCATATCATAGAAAAGAGTATTCTAAGAAGAGGAAAGAACCACTGAAAGTGCTTTAAAGTAAGACCATGCTAGATGTGTAGACACAGACCCATAAAATGACAAGTGTGATTGATGTAGAGTCCAAGAGTAAGAGCTGTAGGAGAAGAAATCATAGAAATAATTGGAGTGGAGGATGCAGCCTGATGTATGGTCTTATATGACATCATGGAAAGAAGATCTCTTATAGGGTGTTGAGAAAAAAATATGAGCTAACAGCTAATAAAAAATGAAAACAAATGAAAAGCTGCCCTGGTTTCTCTGTTATGAATAGACTTAAAGTGAGCAATTGTGGAAACAGAAAACACAGTTCAGGGGGGTTTTATGGTAATGTAGATAAAATTATTTGGACGCCCATAGAAGAATTATTGCAAGAGCGATGATGAAAAGTAGTTCAATGTTGTATATATTCTGAATGCAATTCAAATAGAATTTCTCACCTCTTGGTCATAGTAAGAATGATCTCATGCTGTAGCTAATTTTAGGGGTATGTTCACCTTCAGATGATACATGGAACTAAGGGGTGTATGTGTGTAGAATGACCACTAATCTCTTCTGCTCATTATTGGATATTATCTTAATCATGTCAGTATTTAAGCTTTACAATTTCCTATTTGGGTCCTCTTTAACCCAATTTATCAAAGGAACATAAGTTATTATTTGTCAAGTCACCAGCCACCAGGTTTAAGTTTACCTTCATGAACGTCTAAAAGTTTGTGAAATCTGTATATAAATAACATGAACAATAGTTTGTAGGTTGTGATTTGATTCATGTACATAAAAGAAAATCCTATTAAACAATGTTTAGCTTCTCATTTGGTTATTTTAATTAGCAACCTAAAATAAAGTGATTTGCTTTTAAGACTCGTTTAATATTCATGTACGTTGACTTGACAAAATCAAATATCATGATTCTTTTGTTTTTTTCAAACTAAAATGAAGCATAGAAATGGAATTTGTATTTAAAAACTCTTAGATATCATTTGAGCATACCTTGCTTTTCTAGTAATGTATTATGCTCATATTTCAAATACTAGATTTTTTTATCATCATGATGAAATATGTTAGAAGGGAAAAATAAGCAATTTATGTCAATAGCTTAACTTTTCCTTTCTTAAACAAGATATCAAACTATTAATTAAATGCTTCTAAGTATTGTTTCTGGAATAATGCAGTATAAATAAACAGTCATCTGTTCTTTTTACAACTATTATAAAAAATAAGGCATACAGTGAATCTCATTTTTGAATATTATTTAAGTACTTTACAAAAACGCTTTTGAAGATATTTTATTGACTGAAAAAGTGTGCATAAGTTATAGTAATGAACAATGATGGTGACTTCATACAGGTAAATCTGATTGTACCAATCTGCTTATAGTAAAAAGAAAAAGATAATGTAGAAATGCAGCTATTCCAGCTTTAATAATGTATACTAGCATCTAAGAATAATATTTTTAGTATCTTCTTAAATTATAAATTGAACATATTTAAATATTCCTTTCTCTGTAATTTTAAAAATGTGTTTACTCTTATTGTTTGTTCACAGTACCAAATAACTAAAAAGCATACTAATGGCAGACTCAAAGAAACCCACACATAGTATGAACAAAAACCTCAAAATCTGCCGATAATTGCCTTCACACACTCAATTTTCGGTATAGAAGGCATCTACCATTTTGCAGGTATGCCTTTAAATTATAAAAAAAGCCAAAATTCAGATAATTAAAGAAAACAAATCTGAAAGTTATAGAAGAAATATGGTAGTAATTTTTTATATAAGATATACCACTCGTGATCTCACATACTTTATTCCTGTGCTTACACATGAACGTGTGCTTATGTGTTTGTGTGTATGTGCATATGGGTGTGTTATATTTTAAACATATCCTTTACATATTTTACATGTATATAACAATGAGGCATTTGTGAGAAAAGATTAGTTAATTCAGCCAAAGTATCCATTTATTTTCTGGCCAAGTGCAAAGCCTTTGAAATCTAGTCTTAACTTCTTTGTTACAGGCTTCCTTTTGGCAAGGTAGCTAAACTTAGGAAACAATAGCAAAGTAGGAAGGAGATCACAGGCTAATTTTCAGTGTAAAGGTCCTGTGTTCTACATGTGTTCATGTGTTCTAAAAATGAATATAATTTTTAAAGTAGCCAGAAATAAAATAAAAATATTGTTTCTTGTTATAGAAGCAAAATATTTCAGTGAGAGAGCATGCATTGGATTCCAAGGGGGTGAATGAAATTCAGGAAGCTATTATCAGTCAGGAAAGAAGGTAGGTGCAATATTCTTTTCTTAGTCTAATCTGATTCATTTGAAACCCAGAGTCTAGGCAGTAAAGAGCTAATAGAAGAAGTTTTTAGATAAAGAGATTGCAGAATTTCAGATATTTCAATTTTGAGATGGAATTTTGGGTTTGAAATTTTTATATTGATACAAAAGAAAACCTGACATGTCAAACATTTCAAAGACTATAATAAGAATTCATGTTTAATACTCTAAACTCATCATTCAGATTTTTAAAAATATATTGTAATATACTCTAATATATAACATTCAATTAGTAATCTACACTACTAATTCTTGCAGGATGACAAAATTATTCTATCATTTCCAATGAAATAAGTGTTTTTAAAAATCCAAAGACTACTCTTTAATGTTCTTCTCTGCTTTTTTCTCTAGCCCTAAAATTTCTTCAAACATTTTCTCAGGCCTCTGTCTCCACCTATTCCTTTACTCTGGTAGGGCATGTTTTCACCCCCTTACTATTAATGTATCTACTTTTTTACAAATTACACTTTTCTTTTGAACATGACTTTTTAATACTTTAATTTTTATCATTAGTACTTTACTCTTCCCTTAACATCAGCTCAGTAAAAATAACTTGTTAGTCAACTTTTTTGCTATTTTTTCAAGTCCTGTTTAAGTGCTAGTTTCAGTGATCACCCAAAAGTGAGTAAGATACCAAGACTTTTATTAGTAAATTGGAGCAAAAGGGAAACATATGGGTGATAAACATGTTTATAAATAATTACAATGAAAATAATGTGAAGCCATTAGACATGCACGAGAAATCTTCAGAAATCTGAGTGAACTTAGTACATTGTGAGGTTTAAAACCACATGGATATGGATGCTACTGAATACACATAAACTGATATGGTTTCAATATTTGTCCCCTCCAAATACCATGATGAAATATAATCCCCAGTGTTAGAGGTGGATCCCGGTGGGAAGAGTTTGGGTCATGGAGACAGATCTCTCACGAATGGCTTAGCACCATCCCCTTGGTAATGAGTGAGTTCACATGAGACCTGATCGTTTAAAAGTGTTATGGTCCCTCTTTGACAATGATTGTAAGCCTCCTGAGGCCCTTCACCAGAAGCCAAGCAGATGTAGGTGCCATGGTTGTACAGCTTACAGAACCGTGAGCCAATTAAATCTCTTCTCTTCATAAATTACTCAGCTTCAGATACTTTTTATAGCAATGCAAAACAGCCTTATACATGCACATTAAGCTTTCTACATATGTAATTTAAGAAAAAAAGTCAATTGAGAAGACAAAAGCTGATTAGTATTATCCAAATTTAAACCACATTTTTAAATTAAAGTGTATTAACAGTAAAGATGTATACGGATCTATTGCAAAAAAGAGAAAAAGATAAAATAACAGCATCTCTGAATATTTAAGTTATTTAGGACCCAGGATGTTTATAGATTTTTACTTCACCATTCCTGAAATGCAGTCTTCTTTTTAACATTATAAGATAACATTATAGCAATATAAAATATAACTATATCTTATATCCTATATTCTAGCCATGATATACATGTTCCCAGCAGTTGGATGGAGGAAGGAGATTTAAAAAGTACAAATTCTTAAATTTTACACCTTACTGTACTCATTCTATGTGTTTTTAAAACAGGTTTAAAAAATACTTGATTTACAACTTAGAAAGATTACTTTCTTGTTCTAATCTGACAAAAATAAACTTCAGACCCTAGAAAAAGAAGAAACAATTCCCAGATAACTTAAAAATTGTGGTATGTCCAGATTGCCAAAAACTGTGATATGTCCAGATAGCCACTTATATTCTAGCCACGATATACATGTTCCCAGCAGTTGGATGGAGGAAGATTTAAAAAGTACAAATTCTTACATTTTATGCATTACTGTACTCATTTCTCTGGTTTAAACATAATCACATAGCCGTATCTATTTGCAAGGTACCCTGGAAGGCAGTTGATTAATATGAATAGCCTTATGCCTATTCAAAAGCTAGAGGTGATTGTGGAGTTTTAGAAAAATAGGATGAGTAGAGCAATTAAGAACATACTAGCACCTCCATGATACTGATAGCAAACATTTAAACAACAGGGAACCGAAGCTTAGCAAAGAGAACTGGAAAAGAGACAGCCAAGAGCCCTTCTGAGATTATAGTCAAACCTGGGGACAAAGAAGTTTATGTTCATTTGCTAGCTTGCATGCACTTAGTTGCAGTGACACTAGGACATTGGGCAGACCTCAGAACGTTTTCCAAACTACACACAGATACATCAAAAATGAATAAACATCTTCACTAGTACAAGAAATATATGCACAATTTCTCACAAAACATTGGATGAGCCATAAGCTCTGATCCAAGGTCAACTCCTAGGAAGCCAGAATAAAATCAAATGACATGCATTACTTGCGGTATGCTAGACTGTATGTATGCCCAAGATTGTATGCACCCCCAGGTGATCAGGGAGGAAACATCCAAGCTACTAGTCCATAGTTGAACATAGAAAATAAAAACAAAATCTCCTCGAACTACAATATTAATCGCCAAGCCACAGACACATCCAGTTACAAAGAGTAAATTCTAACTGGCAAAGGGTGTGTAAGCATAACCTTTGACCAATAATCAGCTTATGCTGACTCGGGCAGAAACTCTAGGTCCTCTAGTTTAGTGACAGAAACAAGAAAAACATTTGAGCATGGATATCACATACTGCACTGTGCAGGGTGTGTCACTAAATACATTGAAGCCAAACCACTAAACAAGTAAATGGATGAGTAGACAATAACAATGGCATCAAAGGCTGGAATGAGTAGGATGGGGAAGAGAAGAAATCAATGTTCAGAGTAACAAGAATATATTATCTAAAATGTCCAGATTGTATTTTAAGTTCTGGGGTACATGTGCAGAACGTGCAGGTTTGTTACATAGGTATACACCTGCCATGGTGGTTTGCTGCACCCATCAACCTGTCATCTACATTAGATATTTATCCTAATGGTATCCCTCCCCCAGCCCCCCATGCCCCGACAGGCCCCATTATGTGATGTTTCCCTCCCTGTGTCCATGTCTTCTCATAAAATGTCTAATTTTTAACAAATGTTAAGAAATATGTAAGGAACCTGGAAAGTGTGACCAACACACACACACACACAGAGGACAGAAATTATTTTGAGGGAACACAGATGTTGGAATTTGCCAAGATTTCAAAACAGCTATCATTAATATATGTTCAAGGAATGCAAAAACCTAAAATGTCTAGAGAATACAAAAAGTATATATTGACAATGTCTCATTAAATGGATAATAATAAATAGAAATTATAAATAAGAAGCAACTAGAAGTTATGAAGTTGAAAAGTATAATAACTAAAATGAAAAAATTGACCAAAGAGGCTCAACAGATTTAAGCTGGCAGCATAATAATCAACAATCTTGAAAATAGATTAGTATATATTATGCAACATGAAGAACAAATGGAATAAAGAATGAAGACAAATGTGGACACCATTAAGCACATTAACATAAGTTAAAAGGAAGCACTAGAAAAACAATAGCAAGAAAAAGGGAGAGAAAATATTGAAAGCCAAAATGACTTAAAACATCCTAAATTTAATTTAAAAATTATTGTAGCTTAATGAACTCAAAGTAATATATAAACAAAACATATACAGAGATATCATCATCAGAATGTTAAAATCTAAATATAAAGACAAAATCTTGAAAGTAATAAGAGAAAATATGAAATCACATAAAAGAGAACCTCAACAATACCAACAGCTCACTTCTCATCAGAAAATAAAATGAGCCTAGTGGCAGAAAGATGACATAGTCAGTGCAGGAACAACAAACAAACCTGTCAAGCAAGAAATGTGTGCCACCTGCTTAAAAGACATTCTAAAAACAAATAAACACAAAAGTTGTTTAAGATGAAAACAAATGATACCACATATGTATTTAAATAATGAAAAAATTGATTCAATAAAGATAATATAGGTAATTTAAAAATACAGTATAATTACATATTCTCTTTTTTTCCTCTAAACTGATTTAAAAAGCAACAGCATAAAACAATAAATACATAATTATATTTTGGGCTTATAATATGTAAAAATGTAACATTAGGAAAAAAACCACAAATTAGGTGGATCAAAACAAAGCTAAACTTGAGAGAGAAAAGGATGCCAAGTGGTAATTTTAAAACACACGAAGAAATTAAGAGAAACAGAAATGATTGATGTGTAGATGTGGATGTTTGTGTCTCTGTGTGTGTTTACATAACCTGTATAACAATTATAGCATGTAGTGTGTGTGTGGTGGGGTGGGGGGAAAGGGGAGGCTGGAGCTATAGAAAAGTAAAGATTTCTATGTTTTAATGTAACTTAAGTTACAGCCACCTGCCCCATTAACGTTAATTGTATAGCATCTTCTTTTAACTCTGTCTACGTAAAATATTTTTTCGACATAGAAATAATAATAACCTTTTTCTTTTTCAACACAGTATTAAACGGAAAAAAGCCCCCAACACTCTATAAAAATCATAGATGCACAAATGGATGAATTTTCTCAAATTGTGTAAAACTATATAGCCACCTCCCATATCAAGTGTATTAGTTTGTTTTCATACTGCTGTAAAGAACTACTTGAGACCAGGTGAAGGGGAAGCAAAGCATGTCTTACATGGCAGCAAGAGAGTGCAGAGGAAACAGCCACTTTTAAACCATCAGATCTCCGGAGAACTCCCTCACTATCAGGAGAACAGCTTGAGGGAAACTGCCCCCATAATGGACCCAATTACTGCCCACCAGGTCCCTTCCTTCACACGTGAGGATTACAATTCTAGATGAGATTTGGGTCGGGACACAGAGCCAAACCATATCATCAAGGCATAGAATACTAGCAGGACCTCAGGAACAATTAATATCCCATGACCAGAAGATTATGCCGTGTCTCTCAGTATAAGTTAAATTTACCTGTTTTCAAACTTTACATAAATGGAAACAATAGAAGCCAGGCATGGTGGCTTATGCTGGTAATCCCAGCATTTCTGGATGACCAGGAGGGTGGATCACTTGAGGTCAGTAGTTTGGGACTAGCCTGGACAACATGGGGAACCCCGTCTCTACAAAAAATACAAAAATTAGCCTGGCAGGGTGGCACGTGCCTGTAATCCCAGCTACTCATGAAGCTGGAACACTAGAATTGCTTGAGCCCATGAGGAAGGCGGAGGTTGCAGTGAGCCAAGATCACCCCACTGCACTCCAGATCCGGCGATAGAGCGAGAATCAGTCTCAAAAAATAATAATAATAATAATAAAGAAGAAGAAACAATAGGAAGTATAATTTTGTGTCTTTTTTTCCACCTAACCTCATGTTTATGAGATTCATTCAAATGTGGTAGGCGTACTTACAGTGTCTTCATTCTCATGACATTACTATAGCATTGTTTAAGTATTTTTACCTTTGACAGGCATTGAGGGAATTTCTGGGTTGGGGTTCTTATGAGTAGGGCTAATTTGAACATTCTTGAATATATCCCCTGATGTATATCTGTCCTTGTTTCTGTTGAGTGCATAAATAGGAATAGTATATAGCAAATAATAGGTTATGGAAATGAACATTTTTAACGTATATTAGTATCTTTGCTTACTGATCGTACCAATATGTATTCCCAAAAGCCATGTCTATGAATCTAGTTATTCCATATGTACCAAAATTTGCCTCTCCTTGACGGCTAATACAACTGTCCATCCTTTAGTAAGTTTCTTGGCAATCTGGACATATCACAATTTTTAAATTATTTGGGAATTGTTTCGTCTTTTTCTAGGGTCTGAGGTTTATTTTTTCAGATTAGAACAAGAAAGTAATCTTTCTAAGTTGTAAATCAAGTATTCTTTAAACCTGTTTAAAAAACATAATACAAAACTCCAAAGATTTATCATTTTTGCATAGAATAACAGCCATATACCCTAATATTGTCTAAAAGTTACTACGTAAAATTATCTCCTTTCCATTCTGCTGCACCCACACTACTGCTATTTTCAGGTCACAGCAAGTTTTTATTCTTGTAGCTTTTGTTATTTTCTTTTTATTCATTGGAGTGTTTGTTCGTCTTTATTTTAACGTTCTAATTACTATCTCAGAAATTACATTTCTACTCAGTTGTCATGTAACAAGATATCCTTTACCTAGTGAAACTAGCATTCCTTGATGTTGATTTTACTCTAATTAGCAATTTATTTTCTTGAGTTCACTTATCATTATCTGAAATTATCTTATTTTTAAAATATCCTTCAATGTTGTATCAACAACTTCTAAATCTGTATCAAGCACGTAATAAATACTTCATACATTTTAATTAAGTGACAAATATACGCTACTTATTTTTCATATGTTGTTTTTTGCTGACCCACATTTCAGTTGATGCATTCTCCAAAAATAACAGAAAAACTTAACTTCTGAAATATTTATTGTACTAATCCCTTAATCTACCATCAATGTAGAGTTGAGACCTGGAAAATTTTCTGTCACAGTTGAATTGTTGGTAACTGAGGAAATCTTTGTAGGGAAAGTGAGAAGTGTCTCATGTTAAGTATTTATACTTACAAAGTTAATTACAGAAGCACAGAAAGATCTATGGAAAAGGTGGGAATGCTCTACCAACATGCTAGCAATCATGCCTCCTTCATTTATTGCCTGTGAGTCCTTGGAAAATATATTTAATTTTTTAATGTGTCTGATATAACAGATCTATAAAAGTAAGGAATTAATATAATTCCTAATGTCCATTTTGGCTTCAGAATTTTATAACTCTATGATGTTAGCAGCTACATCTTAAACTCATTATACAAAGAATGCTGGAAAATTAATGCAATGGAGAATTTTGCATCACTTAATCTATGTATCAATATTTTCTTAACATTTGGCACAAACACGTGTATATATACTTATATATCATAGTTAAATAATTATGCTTTTATCAACTATCACTTGATTCTCTAATTCAGGCATCAAAATACAGTTTTAATAAGCAATGACAAACCACACAGCTTTATAGTAATTTTTGTTCTACTCACCAATCACGGGTCAGTTGGTTATGGTTCTTATCATTCTATGAAGGTTAATTTCCCAGCCATCCCAATCCCTTTTAAGTCCAATGCACAGCAGGCGGCAGGATTGATTTCACACTTACTGTTGTGTGCTTTCGTTTGATTTGTATTTCTCTGATACATATTCTTTTCTATTTTTTTATTTTATGACTATTTACTTATCAATGTATTTGTTGCTTTACATACTTGACTTTAAAATAGGTTGTGCAGTTTATGTAATGAACTCATCTCTTTCCTGAATGAAATCACAATATTTGTTTTGTTTTCCATGTAAATCTAGATAAACATAATAGAGGGTAACCATGTGTAGACCTTTTGGTTGGTTCCAAAAGTGCCTGTAGAGAATAGAATGTAAGGCAGGGTTTGGAATGTGGAAAGCGAGAAAAGAAAGGTAAGATAGATAGAAAAATACTTATGAATAGGCTTTTTATCAACCAAACTAAGATACTTACAAACAGAAGATAAAGTTCTCTTTTTAAATAAAATATGCACTTCAGAGATTTCTTTACATTTGAAATGGTATTTATAATACAAATTTTAAAAAGAACAGAAATGCATTACAGACGTGGCAAGTTTTCTAGTTTCCCACAGAGTCCAATCTTCTTAAACAATGTTCCCTTTGAATTTTTTCTTGTCATGCCTTTTAGCAAAAACTCCAAATGTTCTGTGAAGTTATAACTAAGTGACACAAGACCCTGTGCCAATCAGGGTCTAGTAAAAACCAGATGGCATAGATAAACTGTGAACTTTGAGAAAAGATTAATGAAAGTACTGTTCACAGCCATGTGGATAGATGATGAGGAAACTGAAGCCTACAGTACAGTATGCTAGGGCTAGTACTGCTAGACTCTATTACTAACTCTTGGTCTGGACAATCAAAAGACAGCAAGTGTTAATGAATGTGAGGTGCATATGTATGGAGAGATCTGACAGCAGTGATGAGGGGACACATTCATCCCTGGTGATAACATAGGCAAGAAAACTAGGAAAACATGAAACAAACTCACACTTTTCTCTTCTGATTGCTTGCCAGAGCTCTCTGTTGGCCAACGCAAACACATAGCCAGAAGAAAAGAGATGTTGGTTATAAAGTTAAAGAGGTCAGCCTCCAGAGCACAGTAATGGATGAAGAAGAAGAAGGGATAATGAGTCAAGGTCGAAAGGACAGAAGGGCCAGGACAGATTCACGAGCCAGTAGCAGGTCATTTTAAAAGCTCAAGTGTATTGTGGTTTTATCTGAATCTTATTTCAGCCAAGACTACCACAGCAAGCTTCATTTATTCTCAGTTACCAAAATTAGTGTAACTCAGCACGCTCAAACACTTATCATCATTGCCCTGGCCTTTCCCCTTTTCCTCCACACATATTTCTTCAAAGTTGAGTTGTAAGTGCCTGTGTTTTTATATTTGCTTTTTTGTGTGTTCTTCTAGAAAACATACATGTGAAGTATAGATTCCACAGCACTACCAGTAATTAATTTATTTCCAACGCATAACTATATTTGTATTTTTAGAAGTAGTCTTCAATTCTAATTAGTAAATCCAATTTCAATAAAACATTTTCTACTTCACTAAAACTCATTGTAGGTTCATGGATTTATATTTACTCTTTTAAATCAAAAATTTTCCTGCTTCTGCCAGTTTTTACAATTGTATTCCTGTTAGCCTCCTCTGTTTTCAAGTGTCAGAAATGTGTTCATGTTTACTGAGAAACTGGATGTTCATATGCAAGGGAGGGAGAGACAGAGAAAGGTAAGAAGGGTAGAAGGGAGGGGGAGGGGGGAAAGAAAAAAAGAAAGAGAGAGAGGAGGAGGTGGAGAGGGAGAGGGAGGAGGGGAGAGAGGGGAAGAGAAAGCAGAAAACACTTGAAAACTCTCAATCCCTGTGCCATAGAGACTAGTCATCATATTGAAACTTCACTTCCAATCTAACCTTTGCTCACTTAAGAACACACACTGATTCATATTTTCTACTCCAGTGATCTCCCCTTAGAAATAAATTACTGACGGCTGGGCACAGAGGCTCACGCCTGTAATCCCAGCACTTTGGGAGACTGAGGCGGGCGGCTCACCTGAGGTCAGGATTTCAAGACCAGCCTGGCCAACATGATGAAATCCCGTCTCTATTAAAAATACAAAAATTAGCCATGTGTGGTGGTGGGTGCCTGTAATCCCAGCTACTCAGGAGGCTGAGGCAGGAGAATCGCTTGAACCCAGTGGGTGGTGGAGGTTGCAGTGAGCCGAGATCACACCACTGCACTCCAGCAGCCTGGGCAACAGAGTGAGACGCCGTCTTAAAAAAAAAAAAAAAAAAAAAAAAAAAAAAAAAAAAAAAAAAAAGAATGGATCACTTAGGGTCTTATGCTTTACGTAATTTTGGACAAAGCATACTGATATTTTACACAGCTCTTTTACATATTTTTCTTTTCAGTTCACCCTTAACCTTATCAATATGTGTTTTATCTACAAAACGTACAACTAAGTTGAAGAGATATGGTGGCTTGGTGAAAAGCATAATTCGTGAGTGACAGAGTGGTGTAGCCCCACAATTATGATTTTAAAATTTGTTTTTCACACTATCTGAGACATCTTGCCAAATTTTCATGGCTTATATCTCACATATTTCATCCTTTTTTTTTCTGAATTTTGAGATTCATTTTTATTTGTTCCATATATATTGAAAAATGATGTATCTTAAAATGGATTTAATTATTTAATATATAGAGTCTATACCAGGCCAACATTAAATTATCACTGTTAACATAACTAGAGGAATTAATGTATTTTAGTTGCAGGACTTTTTATATTGTTGAAATTATTGTACACTAAGCACTTTATTAGGCACTGAAGACATAACAATAAATAAGGCATGATATATACCCTGAAGCAGCCTGTTGGGAATACGGATGTTTAAAAATAAAAGACATTGCAACACAAAAGCACTATTATAGAAATATATATATACACACACACACATCACATATATATATAAAATCCTGGAGAATGTTTATGAAGATATGATACATATGTGCAAGACTTAAGAGGTTTTGAGTTAGAATGCATCTGACAAGGAAATGAAATTTAAACCAAGTCCTTCATGAGTAATAGAAAGACATATTAAGATGTGGTCGGGAATACAGTGAGGACATCACAACTTGGATTGAGAATTTAGTCTGCTAGCAAATCTTTATTTGGAACAAATTATCTGCCAGTAAGCAATATTAGGCACTTTGAATATGAAGAATAGAAAGTTAATATTATCTTTGTTTTCAAAAATTTTATATTTAATAATAAAGAGCCAGTGCAGATCAAAGAGACACTGTTGTGATGGAAAGTTGGAGAAAGAAAAGGTAACTGGTGGTTATGAAGATTCTTGTTATGTAAGTTCTAAGAACCGGCATCATAATAGTATTCATAATTATGAACAGTTAAGACAAATTCCCTAGATTCAGAGATTCAGATTTTGGTCTATGTTCATTGCTAATTGTATGACTTAAAACAAGTAACTTTATCTTTCTGTACTTTAGCTTTTTTGCCTTTAAAAGAGTATAACAGTAGAATCAAATCTTTATCAGGATTAAATATATTTACATGTATTTTTGTATGTGTTTGTGTTTTTTGCCTATTTTATAAAAAACACTATATAAGTTACTTTGATAATTATCATAACAGCAAAAATAGGCCTTTTGGGATTGGTTTTGAATTTGTTTACTTTTTTCCATTTTCTAGACATTTTCATGACAATTTCTAGACAATTTTTACATTTTTTAGACAACTGACTACAACAGACTGAAAAATTATTAAGAAGGGGGACAACTTGCTCCATTGAATATGATTGCTCTTGTTTCTTTCCTCTTATTTTCCCTAACTTGCATTTTTAAATTGTCCAAATGCGTAAGGCAATGGATGTTATTTTTTAATTAAAAGTAACAGTCAATATAGTAAGATTTAGTTAAGCAAATTATGTGAATGTGATGCTAAAATACAAAACTTTCACTGCATTATATCAAAATGCACCTGTCTTAGTCTCTTCGGGATGCTATAACAGAATATCATAAACTAGGTGGCTTAATAACTGTGAGAAATTTACTTCTCACAGGTCTGGAGACTGGGGACTTAAGATTAAGTCTTCAACATAGTTGGTATCTAATGAATGCTGCATCTTGGATTGTAGAAGGTTGTTTTCTCACTGTGTCTTCACGTTATCGAAAGTGCCAAGGAGCTTTCTGGCATCTCCTTTATAAAGACAATAATCCCATTAAGGAGAGTGTTCCGTTCTAATGATCTAATCACCTCCCAAAGGCCCAACTTCCTAATAACACCTGTTTTGGTTTGAGTGATGTTGTTCCCTTCAAAGTTTATGTTGAATCATGATCCCCAATGTAACAGCATTAATAGTTGTGGCCTTTCAGAGGTGATTAAGTCATGAGGATTCTGCCCCATGAATGGGATTGTCACCCGTATAAGGAGCTCAGGGTAGAAAGGAGCATTCTCTTGTCCCTTCGTGATCCCCTTTGTGAAGACACAGCAAAAAGATATCATTGTGGGAAGCAGACAGCAACCATCACCAGATACAAGCGCTTGCACTTTGATCTTAAATGCCCACCTTTCAGAATTGTAAAAAATAAATTTCTATCCTTTTTAAATTACCTAGTCTCAGGTATTTTGTGGCAGCAGCACAAATAAACTAAGGCACCATCACATTGGAGATCAAGTTTCAGCATATGAATTTGGGGGTTGAGTAACACACACGTTCAGTCTATATCAGTATCATTACAAGACAAATACTGTTAATTGGTATTTGAAAGTCTAACTTCTAGAAACTTTTGATTTTGCAGTGTCAGATAATATGTATTTTATTACACTTTTTATGTCCACTTCACCTCCACTGTGTTAAAATACTAATAAGCTGTATATTATGAATTAAAACTTTATGATTTTCATTATTATGTGATTGCAGTGGCAATCACACTAATTCAACAGCAAGAAATAGTAATTGGTTCCAATTTGCTTGACAGGCACTATATGTGTTAGGCTATTCTTCGTTTCTATAAAGAAATATCTGAGACTGGGTAATTTATAATGAAAAGAGGTTTGATTGGCTCATGGTTCTGCAGACTTTACAGGAAGCTGGTGCTGCCATCTGCTTAGGTTCAAGGGAGGCCTCAGGAAACTTAGAGTCATGACAGAAGGAAAGGGGAGCAGGCATGTTATATGGTTAGAACAGGAGAAAGCAAGAGAGAGTAGGGTGGAAGAGGTACCACACTCTTTTAAATGACCATATCCTGTGAGGACTCACTGTCACAAAAATAGCACCAACTCATGATGAATCCCCATGATCCAAACACATCCCACCAGGCTCAACCTCCGGCATTAAGAATCACAATTCAACATGAGATTTGGGCAGGGACAAATATCCAAACAATATCACTGTGTAAATTCAAAATTTCAGTTTTTGAATAAATAACAGTAATACACTTTATTTCTAATGACCTTTTCAGCCTATAAAACACAGTCAGTTGCATTATCTCATTTTATTTTCATTACAGTTGTATGTAGTGTTTCATGTCCATTCAAGAAGACAGTAAGTTTTCCTTCCAAAGATTTTAAAATATTCCCATCAGAGAGTTAAACTGTCAAATCAACTTATGGTAGAAGAAAATGTTCAATCCTAAATGTGCCAGTGTACATAATAAACGGCAAATGTGTGAAATCTGAAAACATTTTGTTAATTTTGCTTTGTTGGTCTATATTAAGATGCAATGTTGTGATATAAAAACATTTTGGGCTGGGCACAGTGGCTCATACCTGTAATCTCAGCCCTTTGGGAGGCTGAGGCAGTCAAATCACTTGAGGTCAGGAATTCGAGACCAGTCTGACCAACATAGTGAAATCCTTTCTCTTTTAAAAATACAAAAGTTAACCAGGTGTGGCGGCAGGCACCTGTAACTACTCAGGAGGCTGAGGCAGGAGAATTGCTTAAAGCCAGGAGGCAGAGGTTGCAGTGAGCTGAGATCTTGCCACTGCACTCCAACCTGGGCAACAGAGTGAGACTCTATTTCAAAAAAAATATGTACATAGTATACATGTACTATATACATATATATACACACACACATATATATATATGTTTTAAACAGATACATCAAAAAGAGAAAATGTTTTTCAAGAGAAGACAGAATTATTGGGGAGACAAATGAAGTCGAACTTTATGAACATTGTAGCACTATTGTGAGGAAATGGAATTTCACCTAATGAATGATGCTATTCCAATTTCCTTTACAAATCTAAAATGTATTATAGATAGCTCACCCAACTTTTGTGGCTGGAGACATTCCTGATGAAGAAATGTGGAATAAATAAAACCCAAATAATCTGAAATCAACACATGAGATAATCTAAATTATTTTAAATCTTAAATTAATCATCAGTTGACTTACTAAGTTATCAGAATTTAGCAAGAAAATAAATTAATCATTTGAACCTTAGATATTCTGGTTTCTGGCGAATTAATATTGAAAATTAATGAATACTTTTCTGTCTACATTTTTCATTTGTAAAATTTAGATGTTGTGAGTCAAATTCTGTATACCTTGAGGAACCTCTGGTTCATGCAAGGAAAAAGCGGTATTATAGAAAATGTCAATATAATTCAGATATTCTCCAGCATAGATACTACCTCTTCATCAAGTTACTGGTTAGGTAACACTACTACTATATTCATTACTATTCAAATTGATAAGTCATATTACTCCACTTTTACAGATGAGAGATAGCTATTTATTAAATTTTATTTAAAACCCCACAGTTAGTAAACTGTTGGAGGCAGGACTCAAAATCATTTTTCAGATTCAAAAATTAGTAGTTCTTACATGCAGAGACCTTGAGGCAGAATGTTGATAGACAATTTTATAGGCTTTCAGAGATGAAAAGAAGCCTAGAATTCATAGGTCTTTGTTTTTAAAATTTAGAGATGAGGAAGCTAAGCTTTATAAACCATAAGAGATCTGTATAATAATGGAACCAGGATGAAATCCTATATCTTCTCATATAATATATGCTAAATAAAAAACCTAACATTTAAAGCTTAATATATAAAGATAACTATTTATAAAACTGAATTCATTAAATGAAAACTTAAACTGACTTTTACAGAATATACCTCAGCCATTAGATGAAGACAGATGTTGAAAGGGAGATGACCAGAAAGGAAGTAAATAACTAAAAGAACAAAGTGAAGAAAAAAAGATGGTTTATAGGTAGAAGGGTTTCTTAAAGAACAAAAAATGAAATATATGCACATTGCACTTTCTGGGAGAGTACATATTGGGTAATTGTTGATTTACAAATATATCTTGTCTTCTAAGATAACACTAATGAAAATGAAGAGTGGCCAAACAAGACATCTCAAAATATGCCACTTAGGTATACAGATTATTTTGAGCTAAAGGCACTTGAGAAACAGCAGATCAAAGAAGGGCATTCCAGTCTACCCTTTTCTTTTTGAAAATGGGAGGTAAAAACTCATCTGTGAAAGACATCCTTTTCATACTAGGAAAAAGAGTCATTCTTCAATGGGGAATTATATTCGGGATTATTCTGTACAAACACACCTTGTTAAAATAATTATTATATTTCTTTTAGCTTCCTCACATAACTTGAACACTTTCCATAATTGTTTCTCTACTCAACCTAATGCACAAGCACTTAGATTTGGCCATGTTTTTGTGCCATCACTTCCTTTAGAAGGCTCTTGCTTCATATAAAGGATACACATCTGTACGCTTTTCTCCTCTTAGTCTGGTGTATGCCAATTTAATTTTTAGGCCCAGGGAAAACTCTAGAAAGATAAATGTAAAATTTTGCCTTCTTTACAGGGAAAAGGCAAGAGAAGGGATTTGTTCTGTCCAAAATTTTGCATATTGTTTTCTAATTTGGAGATTAAAACGTGAACACGTTCCAAATTATTTGATTGGATATGGCTGGCTGATTTAGTAAATCAATTTATGAATGAAAATTAGGCCAAAAAGAAAAAAATTAACATTCTTGATTATGATATTTGGTTAGTATGTAGAAATGTTGTAGCTTTTAAAAATTGTTCAGATCACAAACCTAAATAATCTTTATTTCTCTTTCTTTAAATTTTCTCTCTTGTTTTTCTCAAACTATGATTTATGGAATGCTAGTTCATAATCACTTCAGTTATTAATTTATTTTTTAAACGTAGGGTTCTCAGGTTCCATTTGACATCTACTGTATCAGAATTACAAGGTCAAGACTTGGAAACCTGTTATCTTTAAGAATCCCCTCATGATGTTTAGGAGAAGCAGAGCTTCCAATCAACATGGGACAGAAGAAGGGGGCAGCAAATATTGTTTGCGTGCCTTGTGGCTCACCTGGATCAGAGAAAGGAAGGCCCAAATGGAAATTAATTTTTAAACTACCAAAGGGATCATAACTCTATAGATTTTTATGCATATGCAAGACTAAATATGATAGACAAGTTAACTTATTCGTGAGTTATTAGGATTTGAAATATTGCACTGAAGCAATAAAATATATTCTGTATTACTAGTATACTAAGAGGACTGTCAGCTGTGAAAATGTTCGAAATTTCCTACTTTACACAAGTAAACTGGTATAATTAAGGTTTTGTTTTGCGTTGACCATAATGTTCACCACTGATGTTCTTTGTGTATTTTGAATGGTAAATTTCAATGAGATAAACTTTATGTTTATCAGTAATTTTGGGTAAAGTTCTGATAGAAATCTTTATCTGTAACATCTTGGCCTATCTCCTGTTATTAGACTATAATACAAACGTGTTATGTGACATCAAAGGCATATATTCAGAAATAATTTATTATAAAACTATGTAGAGGAAAATTCATTACACTAAAATAATCAATATTAACATATAATGTTTCCTATTTAATTTAAATTTCTTTCAGATATGAAATTCTGTAACATTAGTTCAAGATTTATAAATTGTGCTATAATATCACTACTATAGGATAAAACAAACGATGTTTGTGACAGGTATTCTAAGTTATGTACACTATATATCAGGCATTACTCTAAGCACTTAGTCTGTATTCACATATTTAAATTTTATGTAACCCTGTGAGATAGTTATGCCATTTTTCAATTTTAGTGGGGTAGAATCTGAGTCCTGAGAATTTAGTCAATTTAACAGGATTACGTAACTACTAAATTTTGGTGCTCATTTACAAACCTGGGAAGTGTATTTACGAGCTTTGTACTACTATACTTTACTGGATAAAGGATTTTCATTTTTTAATAATAATTTGTGTAATATAAAAGTGATCCTATAATAAATGCATTTGAAAATAAAATGTATATGATAAGTACTCAATATTTTGAAGTTTAGAATTTTATAAATTGTGAAAAAAATACTTAAAATGGAGGAAAACATATCCAAATCAATAATTTAATCATAGTGTTATATACAACATTGAGTATGATTCATGAAACAAGCAACAAATACATAATCACTGGTCATTTGTGTCACACTCATATCTCAGTTTATTTATTTTTACTTCATTTTTATTTTTAGTTTTTGTAGGTAAACAGAAAAGGCCATATCTCGGTTTAAATAGCCCAGAAATTTCTAGTCAGAAATTTACTGCCTTAGTTCTTTTGGGCTATTACAACCAAAACCATAAACTGGGTAGCTTTTACATGACACAAATTTGGTTTTTTTTACAGTTCTGGAGGTTAAGACATCCCAGATCAAGGCATCAACAGATTCAATGTCTGATGAAGGCCCGCTTTCCAGTTGGTAGATGGTGTCTTTTTGCTTGTCCTTACATGGTGTGAGGGACAAATGAGCTCCATCGTGTGGGATCTCTCTTATATGGGCACTAACCCCATTTGTGAGGGCTCTGTTCTCATGACCTGATCACCTCTTAAAGGCTCCACTCCCTATTACTGTCACCTTGGGAGTTAAGGTTACAACACATGAATTTGGAGGAAACATTCATACCATAGCTGATAGATCAGAATTATTAGCGACAATAACTTTCTAGCTAGATAGCCTTCAGGGTATAAATATATATACCATTGTATTTTTTTTTTTTTTTTTTTTTCCCAGATAGAGCGATTTGGGCTCACTGCAAGCTCCGCCTCCCGGGTTCCCACCATTCTCCTGCCTCAGGCTCCCGAGTAGCTGGGACCACAGGTGCCACCACCACGCCCGGCTAATTTTTTGTATTTTTTAGTGGAGATGGGGTTTCACCGTGTTAGCCAGGATGGTCTCGATCTCCTGACCTCGTGATCCACCCGTCTCGGCCTCCCACAGTGCTGGGATTACAGGCTTGAGCTACAGTGCCCAGCCACTATTGTATTTTATCGTAAGTCTTATTGATATAAAAATTGTTAAATATGAATGTGAGGCTTTGCCCAGACTTTCCTTGGGCCATGGTCCCACCAAAAGCATATTTGTGGCTTACATTCTTCAACAGTTTTGATTCTCTAATCTAGATCAGCAGTCCGCATACTAAGGCTTTCGGTTCAACCCCAACTCTCCACCCGTTTCTGTAAATAATGTTTCATTGGAACACAGTCACACACTTTTATTATGTATTGTCTATAGCTTCTTTCATACTGCAATGGCAGGATTGAGTAGTTGTGACAGACACTATATGTACAGAGAAGCCTAAAATATTTACTATTGGACCCTTTACCTAAAAAGTTTGCCAGACCGGGCACAGTGGCTCAAGCCTGTAATCCCAACACTTTGGGAGGCCAAGGTGGGTGGATCACGAGGTCAAGAGATCAGGAACATCCTGGCCAACATGGTGAAACCCATCTCTACTAAAAATACCAACATTAGCCGGGTGTGGTGTCGGGTGCCTGTAGCCCCAGCTACTTGGGACGCTGAGGCAGGAGAATTGCTTGAACCCGGCAGGCAAAGGTTGCAGTGAGCCAAGATTGCACCACTGCACCACTCCAGCCTGGGCGACAGAGCAAGACTCCATCTCAAAAAAAAAAAATTGCCAACCACTGCCCTAGACAAAAAGCCGCTATGACTTTTGAATTCCCTGAATTATACTTCTGATTACAATTTCAAGAAGTCTCTAAAGTTTCTGTACTGGCATATCATTAAACAGATAGACTTATACTGCACTAGAAAAGAAGTTTTTGTCAGGAGTGTGCATGAGTGTGTATGTGTGTGTGCTGGGAAAGAATAATCTTTTTCAGATCTACTAAGAATTAGTAACTTTGGTCTCAGAGATCAAAGCATAAAATTAGCAGTATAGACAAATGGAAGATCTGAAATACAGTTGTGTAGTCTAGGTAGCACATAATAAATATTTTTCCAACTTTATACAGGATAGGAGAAAAAATGTTTATTAAATGTATAAGCTTAACAATATATACTTGTACATAAACAAGTACCTACATTTTATATTTATTAAGCTCATGTTATCTCATGGGCACAATTAATAAATCATTTACCAAATCCTGAATTTAAATATATGATTTTGAATGTGGTCAAATTGAATGCGGTCACGTTGAATGCGATGGCATTTTGCTGGAAGTATCCCTGATTATTTGTGGTGTAATGTTCACACAGTCTGACATGTTTAGATCATATCCTAATTTTCTTATCTTCTCATGGTGTACATTAAATTGCTCTAGTGCACCTTGACTTTGACAATAAATAAGAATGATGAGTAAGTCTAGAAATGACAGTGTTTAAAAAAGAACACTGTAAGTTACTGCTTAGGTTGAATATATTTTATGAAATTAGCAGTTGAGTGTTTTCTGTTGGCAATGATTAAGGTTACTCTTTTGGGAAAATGACAACATATAAATATATTTCAGGAAAGAAGATAGGGACATTTATTTTCAATTAATGTTAGCACATCTTGACTCACCTGTTTACATGATAAATAGACAATGAGGATCTCATTTGTAAGAATGGCGTTTTTAAAGAGGGCATGTTTGAAGAAAAAAATTGATAAAAGAACCAGTCCTGAAGGTTTTTGTTTAATTTGCTTGCAACACACAGAGGTTTTTCTTATTCTGAAAAATAGACCTTCCCCCCAAAAAATCTTATGTAGTAATATTGAGTGACCTTATTGTTCTTGTTTTTGTTAGTTCAAAATTAAATTCACCCTTAATACATTTCTGCAAATATTTACTCCCTTTTTCTCAATAATGTAAATTGCTCCAGCAGGAAAACAGACATAGAATCTCTATGCTTTACATAATTGTTATACATAAAAAATTGTTACACGTAATTGTTATACATAAATTGTTATACTTAATTGTTATACGTAAAAAATTTAATAACCAAAAGTATCAGAGTTTCTTTGAAATAGTGCAAACAATAACCCTTTAAAAATCCTCTTTTGAGAAATGTCTGTTCATATCCTTTGCCCACTTTTTGATGGGGTTGTTAGTTTTTTTCTTGTAAATTTGTTTGAGTTCTTTGTAGGTTCTGGATATTAGCCCTTTGTCAGATGAGTAGATTGCAAAAATTTTCTCCCCTTCTGTAGGTTGCCTGTTCACTCTTATGGTAGTTTCTTTTGCTGTGCAGAAGCTCTTTAGTTTAATGAAATCCCATTTGTCAATTTTGGCTTTTGCTGCCGTTGCTTTTGGTGTTTTAGACATGAAGTCTTTGCCCATGCCTATGTCCTGAATGGTACTACCTAGGTTTTCCTCTAGGGTTTTTATGGTATTAGGTCTAACATTTAAGTCTCTAATCCATTCATACAGCCAACAGACACATGAAAAAATGCTCATCATCACTGGCCATCAGAGAAATGCAAATCAAAACCACAATGAGATACCATCTCACACCAGTTAGAATGGCAATCATTAAAAAGTCAGGAAACAACAGGTGCTGGAGAGGATGTGGAGAAATAGGAACACTTTTACACTGTTGGTGGGACTGTAAACTAGTTCAACCATTATGGAAAACAGTATGGCGATTCCTCAAGGATCTAGAACTAGATGTACCATATGACCCAGCCATCCCATTACTGGGTATATACCCAAAGGATTATAAATCATGCTGCTATAAAGACACATGCACCCGTATGTTTATTGCGGCACTATTCACAATAGCAAAGACTTGGAATCAACCCAAATGTCCATCAGTGACGGATTGGATTAAGAAAATGTGGCACATATACACCATGGAATACTATGCAGCCATAAAAAAGGATGAGTTTGTGTCCTTTGTAGGGACATGGATGCAGCTGGAAACCATCATTCTTAGCAAACTATCGCAAGAACAGAAAACCAAACACCGCATGTTCTCACTCATAGGTGGGAACTGAACAATGAGATCACTTGGACTCAGGAAGGGGAACATCACACACCGGGGCCTATCATGGGGAGGGGGGAGGGGGGAGGGATTGCATTGGGAGTTATACCTGATGTAAATGACAAGTTGATGGGTGCTGATGAGTTGATGGGTGCAGCACAGCAACATGGCACAAGTATACATATGTAACAAACCTGCACGTTATGCACATGTACCCTAGAACTTAAAGAATAATAATAATAATAATAATAATAAAAGAAAAAAAAATAAAAAAAATAAAAATCCACTAATAGCATAATTTTTCTACCCTCTTCCTTAATATTGAATTTCTGTATGATGTTGGGAAAATTTTAATTACTTACCAGGGTATTAGTTTCAGCCTTAATTACATGCATAGTATTCAATTACTCACTGGGTGTTATTGGAGGTTCACCAAATCTAACCTGTCCAAGAATAATTACTATTACTGCCCATTTTAAAATAACAAGTAGAATAAAACCTAAGTGAATAGTGTACTGAACATCAAAATAAAAAATCAAAAAGCATTTCTTGAACATCTCTTATGAGAATAGCTTCAAGGAAATAATTGAAGGGAGAATGAAGAAAATTTTTGGTTTTTTACTTTGTTCATTTTCATCTTTCCCTGGTGTCAGCCAGGCGTGGTGTCTGGCACCTGTAATCCCAGCTACTGGGGAGGTAGAGGCAGGAAAATCGTTTGAACCTGGGAGGCGGAGGTTGCGGTGAGCCGAGATCGCACCATTGCACTCCAGCCTGGGCGACAAGAGTGAGACTCTGACTCAAAATAATAATAATGATAATAATAATAATAATGCCAAGAAATGAGACATGTATTATAGATCAAGATTAGGTCCCATTTTTTAGTCCAAAACAAATGTGCTGTACACTACTGGCTAGCAAGTTTTTACTTCTTGCAGTCTTCATCAGTGTGCAAATATGGTGGCAACCATAAAGTCAATGCACTCTAATCTGGATAATGGAAGTCTAGTAATCACAACAATTGAAGTTCTGTTTTTGGAATCATATCTTGACTATGTATTTATTTATGAGGATACTTTGAAAAATGGGATATTGCCAGAGATACCAGAGATGAGAGATCTAAAGCTCTTTGCATTAGATCTACTTAAATGAAATAACATGGAACTTTAAAAAAAATGTTAAAAAAAAATGAAAACCACAATTATTAACATATTTTAATATAATTAAAGGGCTTCCCTGTGAGTTAAAACAAATCCTACTCTACACACTCTGAGTGCCTTAGTATGACCGTGAAGAGAAGGTTGTTATGTTAAACCAATTTTCTGCTGAAAGGAGAAACCATTTTTTGTCTTATTTTTTCAATAACGACAAATATTATGAATTGAGAAGGGATATCCTATGAGAAAATGCTTTTAATTATATAGCAGAGACCATTCTTACTGTACTCAGTGTGTGTTGCATTGAATGTTCTCTGATATTTCTTTAAGAATCTGTGATTAATATTGTCTAAACACTAGATTGTTTTGGTTACTATACATATATCGTGAGTATTTCTTGCATACATCATCTGTTTCAGAAGAATTTAAAATTTTGTATTTTCTCAAGACAGACATAGATAGTAGTATATTAATATAAATTTAAATGATGTGTTAAAAAAGAAACATTTTTGGATAAGGAAAAACCTTTGATAATTATACTAAGTCAAAAAATGTGTTACATTTCACAACAATCTTTCAGGCTTTAGATGTTTATTATGTTACTGTTTCTTGCAGTTAAACATATTCTAGTATAATTTTAGAGTGTCTTTTACAGCCTGATGTTTCAAGTTGAGCAAAAAGATATCTTTGTATAATCCCATGAGATGCAATCTGCACACTTATATTTGTTATTGGAAATTGAATTTTCATTACCCCTAACAAACCTAACTGCCTGCAGTGTCAGAATCTTGATGCTGATTTTACCTGACAGTTACAATTTGCACAACTATTATTTTCATGATATTGTATTATATTACCAGTAGATAGTTATGGCCACACAGTTATAAAATAGATAGAAAATCATTAATTTAGATGTTTCTATCTTTGCTAGATTTTCACTGCTTTATTGATATCAAATTGTAACTTTTTAAATACCAGAAATAAATCACTAGAGTTGCTAATTTCATTTATCGGTAATTAAAATTGTCCTAAAAAGTGTGCTGCAGTGGACGCAAATTCAGGAAGATGATGTGTCTGTCTAACCGCTGAGTCTGCTGAACCAGTTCAGACTATGGAGTTTGCAAAGATACATCTTTTTTATTAGTAAAATGTGTTTCTGGAATAACAATGTGGCGATCCCTGTACTTGAGTAGCAGTACTTTGGGAATACTTGCAGAAATATTTGGCTGCCAGAATTTTAATTCAAAGTGGTATGCTAATTGCAAGGGATACCCATTGTTAAAATGCAGAACAAGTAGGGATATTGGGTAGAAATTATTTTTGCCCAGAGTGTTGGCTTTTAGTAGTACTCTTTTCAATTTGGGAAATGGAAATAATTTCCTTAGGTTCTGTATTTAGCAAGAAGATCTGTAGATTTTTGCATCTAAAACTGGCCTGTCGTGTGACCTTTATACCTTCAGATGACTGAAGATTCTGGTTGTGCATCCTTAGATCACTGAGAAACTCAAGAGCGGTAAAAATTGGGCCGAGTGTAGTGGCTAATGTTTGTCATCCCAGCACTTTGTGGGGCTGAGGTGGGTGGATCTTTTGAGCCTAGGAGTTCAAGACAAGTCTGGGCAACATAGCTAAACCCCATCTCTACCAATAATAATAATAGTCATAATAATAATAAATTAACTGGGAATGGTGTGCACTGGTCATCCCAGCTACTCAGGAGGCTGACATGGGAGGATCCCTTGAACCCAGGAGAGGAAGGCTGCAGCGAGCCAAGATGGCACCACTGCACTCTACCCGGGATGAAGAAAAATAGTAATAATAACGGTAAAAATTATAAATAAAACTATCCATTATGTTGTTTATATAATTTTGTTAAAGTTTTCCCTTTTTTATTTCTGCAGATGTTAAGTATTTTAGGAGTTACATGCCAGGAAACTGGGATGAAAACAGAATACAAATGTCAGGTCCAGGCACGGTGGCTCACACCTGTAATCCCAGCACTTTGGGAGGCCAAGGTGGGCAGATCACGAGGTCAGGAGATCGAGACTATCCTGGCTAACATGGCGAAACCCTGTCTCTACTAAAAATACAAAAAATTAGCTGGGCATTGTGGCGGGTGCCTGTAATCCCAGCTACTTGGGAGGCTGAGACAGGAGAATGGTATGAACCCAGGAGGCGGAGCTTGCAGTGAGCCGAGATCACACCACTGCACTCCAGCCTGGGCAACAAAGTCAGGAAACAACAGGTGCTGGAGAGGATGTGGAGAAATAGGAACACTTTTACACTGTTGGTGGGATTGTAAACTAGTTCAACCATTGTGGAAAACAGTATGGCGATTCCTCAAGGATCTAGAACTAGACCCAGCCATCCCATTACTGGGTATATACCCAAAGGATTATAAATCATGCTGCTATAAAGATACATGCACACGTATGTTTATTGTGGCATTATTCACAATAGAAAAGACTTGGAATCAACCCAAATGTCCATCAGTGATGGACTGGATTAAGAAAATGTGGCACATATACACCATGGAATACTATGCAGCCATAAAAAGGGATGAGTTTGTGTCCTTTGTAGGGACATGGATGCAGCTGGAAACCATCATTCTCAGCAAACTATTGCAAGAACAGAAAACCAAACACCGCATGTTCTCACTCATAGGTAGAAATTGAACAATGAGATCACTTGAACTCAGGAAGGGGAACATCACACACCGGGGCCTATTATGGGGAGGGGACAGGGGGGAGGGATGGCATTGGGAGTTATACCTGATGTAAATGACGAGTTGATGGGTGCTGACAAGTTGATAGGTGCAGCACAGCAACATGGCACATATGTAACAAACCTGCACGTTATGCACATGTACCCTAGAACTTAAAGTATAATTTAAAAAAAAATAAAGAATACAAATTTCAGAATATGACAGTCCATCCTTATTCTTCTAACCCAGATCTCTTACTTTAAAAGGACATACAACTCAGTAGACATTGCCGTATTACTAGAATCTCATTCAGTCATGAATAATTAGTGCAGTTCATCACTTTATATTATTGTTTCCCAAGGTGAGACCACTCAGGTTTGCAGGCCTTCGTTCAGTCTTGTCAGGTTCCAAAAGCAGGAATGGTCTTGGAAAACATATGGCTTCACCGTTTTAGTTATCTATTATTTAGCTAAAAGACAATGCCATTTCTTGCTCAGAGCCTTTTTTAAGGTATCAATGTAATGTGTTTGCCTCAATTTAATACCATTTATTATTTTATTCTCAGCTACTCTTTTTTCCTTTTCATAATTAATATTCAAATCTTTTCACCTCTGGAAGAGTCATTAGAATTACCCTTGTGCTGGTCTAGATTGCTGGTAGCAACACTAGTCTAGCAAGTACCTCCTTATCAGTCCACTTCAATTTAAACGGGGTAAAGTTACACAGGTGCAGAACTAGCCAGCTGTTTTTACCACCAGGCAATATAGTTGCATTCACTCTTAGCCCCAAACTTGCTGGATGAGATGAAAGTACCACCCACCCCATCAGGCCCTTAGGAATTCTGACACAAGGTTTAAAAACGTAGTTTCAGTTTCTTGCTTAGAAATCATCCTTGCTTTCAGCACATGTAGTTGTAGCCCTGGTCTTAAGACCATGCATCAGGCAGTAGAGAAAAACTACATCCGAGGTGATTAGGGAAAGAAAGAAAGAAAAAATGTTAGTTATACCAGTGTACTCCTCCCTTGACAAGAATTTCAGTCATATCGGCATCCTGCTCATCTTCTCTTCCCCAGATCAACCAGAAAAACAGAAAAATCCAGCAGGGCACTCCTTTAGTCCCAGTCATGTTGAATGTGCGCACACACTCATGAAGGCATATACAACAGCCCTTTGTGCTTTTATGTCCTCCAATGTTTTGATTCCCCTTCTACTTCTCTAACAAGCTATTGACCTGAGAAGGATGTCTCTCTGCATATTATTGGACACTATGGGCTGTACAGTGTGTTCCGTGGACTGAAGAAATGATAGCCACCCAAATCCAGGCACCATCTTCTGTCTGTTGTTGCTGTTGTTGTTGTTGTTGTTGTTGTTGTTTTGGCACGCTGAACATTTGTATCTTCCACTGGTTAAGCAAAGTCCACTCTAGAGTCAGTGTCTATTCATGTCAATGCCCATTTGTAGATACTCAGGGCTACCAGCATCAGTCTTTCTTACCAGCTACATTCTGAGCCTTCCCAACAGAGAATATGCTCCATAGCCATCAGCGGTCTCTGTTGCTGGCAGACAAGATCGTTCTTAAGGGCATTTTGTGCCTGAGAGGGTGTAAGAGAAACATGTTTAGACTCAGCTTACCTCTTCACTGCTGCGGTACCCTCATACTCACCCATTCCTTGGACCCAGATGGCCACCTCAAGGAAGTGTATGGGGATATCTGCTTGTCAATTCCAGTCACCTTCCGAACCTGGAAGGGGGCTCTTCTGATAAGCATTGACATGTTTCTCTTTACAGCACCCCTCAAATTTCCATAAGGCCGTGTATGGATATCTCTTTAATAGACCCAGTGTGCATTGCCTTTGTGGCTATGGGCCAGGCCATTAGCCAATGCCCACGAATTAATAGAAACCCAAATCCAGGGACTTCTATCACTGTTCAATACTTCCATCATGGTTAGAAAGACAAGATGTAATTCAGCCCACTGAGGTGATTCGTTTTTCCTTCTTTTAAAAGAGTAGCAGCCTTCCAGATGGGATGTCATTATTTGCTTTAGAACTGGCATGCACAAACCATGACATTGTTTGCCAGTCACTTGAGAGCACTCTGGGATCCAGCAGCTCCTCACATAGTTCCAGAGTCAGTCCCAGAGGGAAAAATGTCTGCTTGTGAGTATTTTCTCCATATTCCCCACATAGCGCAATGCTTTATAAATCATTTGCATTTTATTATGGAACTCTTTGGGGGCACTGCCATCCCTGTTAGTTTCTCTGACATCATCTTGGACAGCATGGGTATTTCAGGTGTCAAGATCATTTTATGCCCTTCTGTCATAGTAGTACCTTCAGGTAATGTACTGTATAACAAGGCAGTAAAAAGTGGAAATTCCCTAGTCCAAAATTCTAGTAGGCATTGGGAGGCACTCGCAGGCTTTTTTCATAAGCCTGAGTAAACATTCTACAAAGGGCTATGAAGAGCAGAATTCATCTCTAACAGCGTTCTAGCTTCTCTGCATTCTGTGGGCTTAGGTAGGTACCCATTTACCATATCATATTGAATTTACATTACTTGAAGGGTGGTAATGTAGTTTGGATGTACCCTCTAAATCTCATGTTGAGACGTAATCTCCAGTGTTGAAGGTGGGGCCTGGTGGGAAGTGTTAGGGTCACGTGGGAGGAACCTGCATAGCTTGGTGCTGTCCTCACAATGGTGAGTGAGTTCTCATCAGGTCTGGTTGTTTAAACACTTGTGGTACCTCCTTCATCCCACTCTCCCTGTTGCCCCTGCTCTTAACCATTGTATGTGCCTGCTCCCACTCATCTTCTGCCATGAAGTAGAAGCTCGCTGAGGCCTCCCCGAAGCCAGGCAGATTGCCAGTGCCATACTTGTACAGCCTGAAGAATCAAGAGCCAATTAATCCTCTTTTCTTTATAAATTACCCAACCTCAAGTGTTCCTT
The DNA here is from genome assembly GCF_047675955.1 of Chlorocebus sabaeus. Taxonomy (NCBI): domain Eukaryota; kingdom Metazoa; phylum Chordata; class Mammalia; order Primates; family Cercopithecidae; genus Chlorocebus; species Chlorocebus sabaeus. The sequence continues at coordinate 79,889,749 of NC_132905.1, forward strand.
TATAGCAACACAAGAATGACCTAGTACAGGTGGATTTACATGCCTTCTGTTTTATAGGACTAGGTAGAGGAAACATTCCACACTCAGATACAGTGTCCATTTCCATCATATGATCAAGAGAAGGAGAACCAATTCCTGTGAAGTGTGTTCAAATATGCTAAGTTTTATAATCTTACCAACCCTTGTATTTTTATGTTCCAGTTCCATACACTTTTTTTTTTCACCCCCACACCATTTTATCTTCTCTATTGCAAAAGACTTTGGGTCCTCAGCCAGGGGTCTTGTCAGGTCACTCTGGACTCTCTGTGAATTGCTATCTCGATTAACCAGTATAACTATTGTCCTAGGCAATTCCAGTTGAAGTTTCTTCTTATAATCTTTACCTTCTGACCTTTTAAATTCTCCAGCTGGGAGTGATACAGCAAACTGATTCGGTGCTGGGTGATATTGGGGGGACAGGAAGGTCTCCCTTTGTTTCACCCAGCTGTTTACAGTGTTGCATTAAGACCTTTATTTTAACCCTATCAATTTTCATTTTGTTTAACCTATATCTTATAAACTATCTAAAGATTTCCACCACACTGGGGTGAATTTCATGACTCTCTCCTTTCTTGAATCTCTAGTTTCATCTCAACAATGTTTTCTTCCTTCACTTTATTTTTAGTAATCATTTAAGTATTTTCATCTTACAGGGATGAATTATTTCACTCTCCCTTTTGCCTTTCCCCATTCCCTTGTTAATTAATCTAAGGGTTTTTTTTTTCTTCCTTTTTTTTTTTTTTTTTTTTTTTTTTTTTGAGATGGAGCCTTCTTGCTCTGTCGCCCCAGGCTGGAGTGCAGCGGCATGATCTGGGCTCACTGCAAGTTCCATCTCCCGGGTTCATGCCATTCTCCTGCCTCAGCCTCTCAAGTAGCTGGGACTACAGGTGCCTGCCACCACACCCAGCTAATTTTTGGTAGAGATGGGGTTTCACCGTGTTAACCAGGATGGTCTCAATCTCCTGACCTCGTGATCCGCTTGCCTCAGCCTCCCAAAGTGCTGGGATTACAGGCGTGAGCCACCAAGCCCGGCCTAATTAATCTGACATTTTTATTAGCATGTGTAAGATCCCTAAAGAGAAGCTGAGACAGCAAATTTGATAAGGCTTCTCAAACTGTTGTTCAATTCTGTGGGAGCAATTTCATGTGTAGTGTCCATGTAAAAGAGGCTCCCTTAACCATAGTATTTACCATGATCTGAGTAACTGGCATATTCAGGGAGTGAATATCTGTGTCATCATGAAGCCAGGACCACATGTTTTGCATATAAAAGCATATCAGCTCCTTCAACTCAGGTGCTCCACTTCACATTTATAGGGGGGATTAGACAGTTCCTCTTCTGAAGGTAAACAAATCTTACTGTGGCTTTTATCCAGTCTGCTAGGCTGGCTGTTCCCTCAGGAATATCTTCCTGCATGTCTGGATTATATATCTTCATCTGCCATCGTTCTGTAGCAAGCTGTGGGTCCTGCATCAACACAAACATTCTCTTCAACTCTGTGCACTTAAAAGATACTGCTTCTAAATTGGCTACTATTAGGGTCCATTTTAGTAAAGGTTCCTCAGGAAGCTGATGATATATATCTACAAAATGGAACAATTACTTCACACTGTGTTCTGTGGTTTTACTCATCACTTAGTTTTGCCCTTCCCACACATTGACTACTTTCTTGGTAACCACAGGTCTTGGAGGACTTTCTCTTGTTCTTGCATAATTTTGCCTTTAAGGGATGGCTCTGAGGCTAGTGGCCAAACTCAGACTCACTAAAATCTAAGTTTGGTATGATATCAAGGTCAGACCCACTACTTTCCTTTAGTTTCATTTTAGCTAATACAGATAACAATAAGCAATATCAGCTCAAAGATGATGAGGTTAATAAATTTGGAAATGAGAGCTTTACTTCTCATGAAGGGCTGAAGTCTGCAGGGTGGCCATTCTGACAGGCTGGGAAGCACAGCCTTGGCCGGAAGCCAGAACCAGACACTTTGATAGAGGGTCAAAGGGAATGGGAATTTATACTGAGTGAGGTGGTTGAATATACGTATTTAATAAGCTACAGGAAGAAATGAGAAAAGTGCACAGGTGGAATTAATCCCAGAGTGGAGTTTTTGGCCATCTGATATCAGAAGGTGAAACAGAGGATATAAAACTCCTACTGCTCAATCTCCTCAGACTAACTAGAACCACACTGTGGTCAGTGATTTCTTACTAGGCTGAAAAAGAATGGTACCTTCAGGTGGTTTGTTGACATCAGTGCCGGAGTCTTGGAAAAAACTAGTTTCTGTGGATCCCTTAGGGAAAAAAGGCTAATGATGGCTAGTGAAGGAGGGGGTAAAACAATGTATATCTAACCTCCTGATATGGTTTGGCTGTGTCCCCAATCAAAGCTCATCTAGAATTCCCACATGTTGTGGGAGGGACCTGGAGAGAGGTAGTTGAATCATGGGGACGGATCTTTCTCTTGCCGTTCTCATGATAATGAATAAGTCTCATGAGATCCTATGGTTTTATAAGGGGAGATTTCCCTGCACAAGCTCTCTCTTTGCCTGCTGCCATCCATGTAACACATGATTTGCTCTTCCTTGTCTTCTGCCATGTTTGTGAGACTTTGCCAGCCACATGGAACTGTAAGCCCATTAAACCTCTTTTTTTTTTTTTTTTGTAAATTGCCCAGTCTCAGGTATGTCTTTATCAGCAGCATGAAAACGGACTAATACAACCCCCTACACTAACGCAAAGCGGGCAAGCCCCATAATTGTGGCTTAGCTTGGGAGGATTCTTGGCTTTACCCAGGAAATTATTTAAGTGAGAGCTGATGGTGTGATATACCAACTCTTATTGAAGCAGCAGTATACAACAGCAGCAGGAGTACTGCTCCTTGTGGAACAGGGATACTCTTTAAGCAGTATGCTCAGAGTAGCAGTTCAGAGGCAGTTCTGCAGTTACATTTATACTCATTTTTAATAACATGCAAATTAAGGGGAGAATTATGCAGAAATTTCTAGAAAAAGGGTGGTAACTTAGAGGTTGTCAGGTTGTTGCCATGGGAAGGAATGGTAACTTTTGGGTGTTGCCATGGCTATAGTAAAATGACATGGCAAACTGCTGGGTGTTTCTTATGAAAAGCTGCTTCTGCCCCATCTCTGTTTTAGTTAGTCCTTAATTTGGTCTGATGAAGCCTCGTCTCCAGAGTTGAGTCCCGCCTTGTACCTCAATACTGTCATAGCTGAGAATTCAGTTTTCAGGGTTACTGTGGGATCCCCTTGGCCAAGACATGGCACATTCAGTCATTTAGGGGGTTAGAATTTTACTTTTCTTTCTCACAAGGGTTTACTGTTTCACTCTTTTCCTATTAGTTTGCATTTCCTTAGTTGGTGCACATCCAGTGAACCAGCTCCCCCCAGGAGATGTATCTATTTCTAAATTCCACTGGTGACTGTTATCTTTAGTAACTGATACCAGCATAACAGCAGCTCCATACCAAGGGTGACTACATGGCCACCCAGGAATAAAAAATCCTTTATTCTTCACCTTTTCATGTTTTCTCTCCCAAAACCCAATGTTTCCATGAGCCAGGGCATTCCAGAAAATCTCCACTCTCTGACAGCAATTGCTTTGGAGAAATTCTCAGACTGTGTTTTCCTTTGCTCTCACACTGCAACCATCAACACAGAAGAGTTCTGTGACCAAATGTGTGGAAGTTTCTCCCCAACCACAAGCAGTGGACACCAATGGTATTCACAAATTCAGTTCCAACACTGTCTACCTGGAGATAGCTCCTAGTTTTCCCATTTTAATAAAATTTATGGGTTGCTCTGTAGCAGTATACCATGCATAAAATGTGTTTACAATAATACTAAGCAGGTGGAAAGGAAAACTATAGTTTAAAAAATAATTTATAATTTATTGTTTTTGCATCAGGGTATCTGCAAATATTTTATTATCTAAGAGTATTTAAGCATACTATTTTGTATTATACTAGGCAATTGGGAATTTGAATAAATATTTCAAAATTTATGAAATCTATGTCCTCCTACAAAAATAATAGTTGTGTATGAGCAATTTGGAGAGAAATCACTGAAAAGGTGAAATAAAACCTAAAAGTGGGCAAATCATGCAATGCAAAAATATTTAAAATTTTCAAAATTAAATAATTATTAGGTAATTATTTAATTTTAGCCATTGTGCTAGACATTTGTTTTACAAAGGTGTATCAGGTTTGTTACTAGCCACTGTAGGGTCCTCAGTTCTTGTCTTTTTGGAAGAACGAATTCAGCCAAGAGACGTGTAACAAGACTAAGCAGTAGCAGAGTTTATTCAAAGTGACAGTACACTGTGAATGCTGAGTCAGAGCAGGCTGCTGGAGAGAATTAGCCAGCATAGGCTGACACTGGGAAGCCCCTTTATTGGGTGTCTCTTACATTATAATTAATGAAAGGGGTACAAAGGGATGCTACTAACAAGCATTTTTTGGTTGGTCTCCTGGGCACGTATGCATTGTGGCTGTATGTGGTAATGCATACATTGCATGTCTCATTAGCATGTTAAATCTCTAGCCAGGGGTGTTTTTATTCCCCCCTATTATAATGAGCAAAAGACTACTGTAGGGTGAGTTTTTTGTTTGTTTTGTTTTTTGTTTTATTTGAGGTGGAGTTTCCTTCTTTTTGCCTGGGCTAAAGTTCAGTGGTGTGATCTTGGCTCACCACAGCCTCTGCCTCCTGGATTCAAGTGATTCTCCTGAGTAGCTGGGATTACAGGCATGTGGCACCACGCCCGGCTAATTTTGTGTTTTTAGTGGAGACAGGGTTTCTCTATGTTGGTCAGGCTGGTCTCGAACTCCTGACCTCAGGTGATCCTCCTGCCTTGGCCTCCCAAAGAGCTGGGATTACAGGTGTGAGCCACCGCATCTTGCCAAGGGTGAGTATCTAAAGGAGTGTGCATGCTCATCAGCGGGGAGAGTTGCTATCATGTTTATCTCTGACTAGGGCCTGATAAATCCCTATCAGGGTTGGATGAGCCCAGTCCACAAGGCCAGAAGTTACTGTTGTAGCCATTGTTTTTGGCTGTCAGTGGGCGGCACTGACTATCCGTGGGCAACACCTCTGAGGATTTCTTTTCCAGGGGCTCCCCTTCCTGCTCATATCTGGCTATCTGCCTATTGTAATAAGCTGACTTGTTCATTCCCCACAGGAAGCATTAAATCTTTGGAGAGAGAAAAACAAGTTAAATAAAGCTTGGTGTATGCTCTGATTGCAAATATTAATTAGAGTGTGCTACAAGAACACTGGATACGGACATCAAACCCAATCTCAGGAGGGTTAAAAAAATCTAAATATGTTTGAGAATACTAATAATGAGCAGTGATCTAAAGTTCATGTTAAACAGAAAGTCCATGAGGCTGGGGATACTGCTTGAAATGACTTAGGCTGAATGAATATCATGTAGTATTAACAAAGCAAGTGACCATAAAAGCCCTTTGCAAAAATGGAAACATTCCATATAACTAAACAATGAACTTTGTAGAGGTGGCTATAGGATATCAAGGGATGGCTAAAGATTAGACTTATAGAGATGAGCAGGACCTTGATCATGTAGAATTTGATGAGCTGGATCTGTGGTTTCTTGTTTTTTGAAGTAATTAAAGGCCTTTTGTTTTGTTTTGTTTTGTTTTTGTAAATAGGGAAAGCCACTATATTGTCTTGGTGTCCTGTTATTGTGTGCCAAAAATGGATTCTTTCTGATTTAATGCTGACAATTTGTGTCACAGCATTGCCTTTTCAGTTCCTATTGATTTCTAGTCCATACTTTCAGCAGATATTTCAAGTCTTTATTTTAAAAAAGCATGCTATTCTATCATCATTTCACTAATAAAAATGGTGAACAATAGTATGCCTTTAATAAGATCTCTAGAACATTCTCATTCCTCAGACAAGCCAAAATAATAGTGGTCATAAGATGACAAAGTCATAGAACCGAATGACATAATGTGGTTTTATGATGATGTGTGAAATATGCATTATTTTTGGCCTATATAACCATTATTCCAAAAATCTTACACATTTTTGTCTTAAACAATGCTATACAAATACAAATTGTGCTACTTTTCTTTCACATTATTTATTATATAGGGCTTCAGGTTATGCTAAATTTTAATACTGCTATTTTAGGAAAAAATATATTTTTGTTACATGCAGAATTGAAAGAGAACCTATGACTTGTTTTCCTGTCTTCACAAGCCATGAGTTCATGTTCTTCTGGGATCCCAGCCAAGAAGATGGTGATATTCAAATAATGTTGTTTCCCTGTTGTGATATTTATTATTCAATTAATTTTTTGATGCTTTCATCTCCTATGGGCAGGAGTAGTAAGAAATCCCTTAATTAGTTTCCATTTCACATAGCACTGCTTCGGGTAATCTTAGAAAACAAATTTTAATTAATTTTTTTTTTAAATCTAGATTCTACTTTATACACTTTACCATTTTTGAAAATATAATTCAGTGAAATACTAGTCAGAATGAAATTATTCAAGCTTTTGTATCAATTTCTTTTAGTTTTATAACATTTTAGACTTTTCATTTTATACAATTTAAGACTAGGATGATAAAATTTTCAATTTCTTCCAGTGATATAAATGCTGTGATATTTTCTGGGTATTCTGGTCCATCCCCAGTGTCAGTGGTTACAGACACAGGTTAATTAGAATTTTTCTTCCTTAAAAATAAAATCATGGGTAATAACAACAGAATTGACTGCATATTGACTTGTAAGCATCTGATTATATCTCTGAAAGTTCATTGGTTTAGTTATTGACATGATCAGTATTAGATTACAAACACTTGAAGCCATTATTTCAAGTGTTTTCATATTAGGTTTAGTTGTTCATTCAATAATACAGGTACAAAGGTTACTCAGGTTTATATATTTGAAAGAATTAGTACAACTTCACAAAGCATGTTCACATAAGGATTTAACAAAGCCTAGTAATGTAATACAGTAAGGATTTAACAAAGCCTAGTAATGTAATACAGTAAGAGAAGAAGAGTTCACGTACATTTGAGAAGACACAGAAGACTTCCTTGACAATTCCCCAGGATCCTTTATGTTCCCACAAGGACTCTAATCTTCTTGAAATTGAACCAACAAGATTTTTGTGATAAATCTTGACTTGGAGAGCACTCAAGGAAGCAGATGTTTCCTGTGGGGGCTTTTATATCCGTCTAGTCATGTAGCCAAGACGTACTTTCTGACCTCCTACATCAGTTGGTTAGCAAAATCCGGACTCAGAGAAACAAAGCATAAATGATACAGTGTGTTAGGACTCCCCAAGAATATTCTTAGAGCCAATAATTAATTAGAAGGACTCACAAAATTTATATTATGGTGTAAATATAGTAATATAGTAAAATTATTAAGATTAAAAATAAGCAAAGAGAAAAGACATATGGGCCAAAGTGTAGTAGAAAGCAGGCATGAGCTCCCACATGTCTTCTCCCAATGAAATTACCTGGTGGGCTTATTTCTCCCAGTAAGACTGTATGCCAATGTGTCACAAGTCTTCCCAACCAGGAAAGCACACCTGAGCTGGGTGATCCAAGTGTTTTATTGAGAGTCATTTACTTATGTATGCAGCACCTATGTGCCTGACCTCAGATACTCAGACTTCAGTCACAAAAAACAAAAACAGCAATTGATTATAGATCACGTTGTTAATAAACTATCTGATAAAACTAGTGTTCTGTGTCCAAATGTGTCAGCAAAGACACTGTTATTAGGCAGAATATTTCAAGAGCTTAGAACTCATCTCCCAGAACCCAGGTAAGGAAGATTGGCCTTTCTTGGGAATGTGTAGGGTTGAAGCAAACCAGACTTGCTGAATTAACTCTTTCCTGTGCATACGGATTTCTAAACAAATAATTTGCAGGTGAGAAAAAACAAAAAGACCAGAGAAAGAATTGATACCTTAATAACAACTTAAAAGACAAATCAACCCACTTCAACATGTGTGTTTTATTTGAAACGTTATAGAAACACTAACTATATAGATGCGTGTGTGTGTGTGTGTGTGTGTGTGTGTGTATGTGCATGTGACATTTATGAAGCAATTAACAAAATGTTAGCTTTTATAATTTTTATAATTTTATAATTCTTTTAACTCTTAGTTTCAGGGGTACATGTGTAGATTTGAGATGTAGGTAAATTATGTGTTGTGGGGGTTTAGTGTACAGATTATTTGGTCACCCAGATAATAAGCATGGTACCCAATAGGTAGTTTGTCAGTATCCACTCTCCTCCCACTCTTCACTCTCAAGTAGATCCTTAATATCTATTGATCCTTTATTTCTGTCCATAAGGCCTCAATGTTTAGCTCTCGCTTATAAGTGAGACCATGAGGTATTTGGTTTTCTGTTCCAATGTTAGTTTGCTTAGGATAATGGTCTGCAGCTCGTTGTTGCGAAGGACATGATCTCATTCATTTTTATGGCTGCATAGTATCCCATGGTGTATATGTATTACATTTTCTTTATCCAGTCTACCATTGATCAGCATCTAGGTTAATTCTATATCCTTGTTATTGTGAATAATGCTGTGATGAACATATATGTGCAAATATCTTTATGGTAGAACAATTTGTATATTGAATATATACCTAATAATGAGATTGTTGGGTCCAGTGCTTCCCATGGTGGCTGAACTAATTTACATTTCCATCAGCAGTGTATGTAAGTGTTCCTTTTTCTTTGCAACCTTGGCAGCATTTGTTATTTTTTGACTTTTTGATAATAGCCATTCTTACTGGTGTGAGATGGTATCTTATTGTGGTTTTGGTTTGCATTTGTCTGATGATTAGTGATGTCAACTACCTGGATTTTAAAAAGCATAATAATCACATTTTGCTTACATGACAGGAGTTGTTATTTTTAGTTATGTATGCATATTTAGAAATTTAAACTAGATATCTGTGATTTAAAAAAATAATAATTTGAAGTTCAAGAGGGTGAGAGAGTAGAAATTAAACAATTTGTGGCATGAAATGATAATTGTTATAGTTATGTGACACACTAGGGCTTATCATACTCTGCCATAATAACATGTCTAGAAATTTGCGTATGAAAAGAAATCTGAATATTAACAAGATACATTATTACAAATAATTTCAATAGTTTGAATATGTACTAGGTATAATGATAAATCATTGCCAATTTTGTTACATGCTGTAGAGTTACTAAAGTTTCATAAGAAACTATATTTATTTTATTTTTTGAGACAGAGTCTCACTATGTTGTCCAGGCTGGAGTGCAGTGGTTGGTGCCATCTTAGTTCACTGCAACCTCCACCTCCTGGGTTCAAGTGATTCTCCTCCCTCAGATTCCCGAGTAGCTGGGATTACAGGCACACGCCACCAGGCACAGCTAATTTTTGTATTTTTAGTAGAGACGGGGTTTCACCATATTTGTCAAACTGGTCTTGAACTCCTGATCTCATGATTTGCCCACCTCAGTCTCCCAAAGTGCTGGGATTACAGGCGTGAGCCACCGCACCTGGCCAAGAACCTGTATTTTTAAAACTCATTTCAAAGTATGTAGACATGAAATAATGTAGTATCTTTAAAATATTCAGAAAAATAAAAGGGGACCGGGGCTAAGATGAAACATGTTCTGCAAAATGTTGGTAGTTACCAAGTTCTAGTATGTATATAGGAGTCTATCCACAATCTAATTTTTTGTGTCTCTTTAAAAAGTAATAAAAATCAAAGAAAATTGAAAATCAGAATAGAATGAGCAGGTTTCCTCGACATGCGATGCAAATATAATGCATTGTTATTTCTCAGATTTTTTAAGAAACTGATAAGTAGTTTATATTATGTACATTTTATGAGTTGGCATTTTTAACAAGCAATTAGTGCTAATTTCAAAATGAACATTTTTAGTCTAACAGTAGGTATATAACTTTCCCTTGTTCTATTTCTAGTTTATAATGTGATACTACATTACTTAATGTATTGAATCTTTGTGTTTTGATTTCCGTTCATTTATGTCAGAAGCATTGGGAGCAATAAAACATGATATTTCTGAAATCTTCTCCTTTTCCATGTGGAGGCATTAAAGTACCTTGTACTTTCCCTGTATTTGCCTATTAGTTTTCTGTACTTGTTACAATTTTTCTGCATTCTTCAAGTCTTGCTCTCACATGAATATTTCCCATTTTATTGGCATTTATGTTGATATTTTTATAACGATCCTATCACCCCCACCGCAAGTAGGTTTTTCTTCATTTTTTCATTTTCCCACTGATTGTGTTTATGCTTAATTTCTGTTAATAACCTGAGTTTAATATGGATGCAAATGACCTGATCACGTTATGCTTTAATCTAAAGCCTCATCATAATCTCCTTAAAGCATGACAATAGGTTTCTTAAAATTGCCTCCTCTATGAAATACATAGTTATACTTTGACTTATTCTTCCTCTTTATCCACTGTATCTAATTAACCAGTAACTAATTGTTTTAAGCTTTATTATATAGCTTCTCTTTTTTTCTTACTTTCCTCTGCTACACCTATCTAATCCTATCCACAATTTCATACTCCTACCATTAGACCATTTTAATCACTTATTCACCAATACTTGTGCTAGGTATTTTCTGTGTGGCATTTATGTAAGAATCTACTGTTTAAAAATTGTTGATTTTTAAAAATATTGATTTCAGAGGGTACATGTGCAGGTTTGTTACATGGCTATGTTGTGTGAAACTGAGGTTTAGGCTTCTACTGAACTTGTCACCCAATTGGTGAACATAGTACCCAATAGGTAGTTTTTCAACTTTTGCCCTCTGACATCTCCTCCTCCTTTTGGAGTCCCCAGTGTCTATTGTTTCTATCCTTATGTTCATGTCTACCCAATGCTTAGTTTCCACATCTAAGTGAGAACATGAAGTCTTTAACTTTTATTTCTGAGTTAATTCACTTAGCATAATAGCCTCACGTTGATCTCTGTTGCTGCAAAGAATATGATCTTGTCCTTTTTTATGACTGTGTAGTATTCTACGGTGTCTATGTACCACATTTTCTTTATCCAGTCAACTGTTGACGAGTACCTATGTTGATTCCATGTCTTTGCTATTGTGAAGAGTGCTGAAGAAAACATATGAATGCATGTGTTTTGTTTTGTTTTTCCTTTGGTAGATTAATTTTTTTCCAATTAATTTCTAATTAATTTTTAAATTTCTTTTCCTTTGGCTATATACTCAGAAATGGAATGGCTGGTTCAAATGGTAATTTTATTTTTATTGCTTTGATTTGTATCTATAGTATACCATTCAAAAATTCAAAATTTAAAGAACTTGAACCTTCATAAATACATGTAGTTTTTACTTTTTATTTCCTTAATGTACTCACATATTTTGATAAAAATTCTAAGTTGAAAGGATCTTCTTTTGTTTACAGTGGCATGTACTTCATTCAATCTATGTTTTATTCTTTTATATAAACTTCATGAGATAACATACATAAAAGTTCTTTTCTGATGATAATACCAGCAGCTTCAGATAAAAATCCTTTCAGCACATACAGACAAATCCATTATAGCTTCCCTTACTCCTTTTGGATTATATAACTATTCACTAAAATAAAATACAATTTATAGATTAGTATGGACAATTACAAAGTATATATAGGATTGGTATACAGATGTCCAGCTAACTCTCAACGTCTAAATTATATTTCAGAATAAAGTGGATGATTAAAGAAGATTTAGTTAGCTTTTATGAACTTTGAATAGGATATAATAACACAGAAAATTTGGGTCTGTGATGGGAGGGGCTGCTGTGCAGGTCTGTGTCATGCCCTGGAGGCATTTTCCCCATTGTCCTTGTATTAGCATTCTGCTTCTCTTTACTTATGCAAATTTCTGCAGTCAACTGTTATTTCTCCCCAGAAAATGGGTTTTTCTTTTCTACCACGTGGTCAAGCTACAAATTTTCCAAACTCTTATGCTCTCTTCCCTTTTAAACATGTTCCAATTTCAGACCATTCTTGTGAATGCATTTGACTGTACACTGCTAGGAACAGTCAGGGAACTTCTTGAATCCTTTTCAGCTTAGAAATTTTTTTCTCCCAGATACTCTAAATCATCTCTCTCATGTTCAAAGTTCCACAGATCTCTAGGGCAGGGACAAAATGCTGCCAGTCTCTTCGCTAAGACAGTAAGAGTGACCTTTGCTCCAGTTCCCAATTAAGTTCCTCACTTTCATCTGAGACCACCTCAGCCTGGACTGCATTGTCCAAGTCACTATCAACATCTTGGTCAAAGCCATGTAGTAAGTCTGTAGGAAGTTTCAAACTTTCCCACATTTTCCTGTCTTCTTCTGAGCCCTCCAAATTGTTCCAACTTCTGCCTGTTGCTGAGTTCCAAAGTCACTTTTACATTTTCAATTATCCTTTTAGAGTTCCCCGCTCTCCTGGTACCAATTTTCTGTATTAGTCCATTTTCATAATGCTATAAATAACTACCTGAGACTGAGTAATTTATGAAGAAAAGAGGTTTAATTGACTCACAGTTCCACAGTGCTGGGGAGGCCTCCATTATGGCAGAAGGTGAAGGGGAAGTGAGGCATGTCTTACATGGCAGCAGGAGGGTGGGGGGGGGGGGGGGGACTGCCAAACACCAAGTCTTATGAGAACTCAGTTACTAACGTGAGAACAGCGTGGGGGAAACTGCCCCCATGATTCAATCACCTCCCACCAGGCCCCTCCTTTGACACCTGGGGATTACAATTTGAGATGAGATTTGGGTGAGATACAGAGCCACACTATATCATATACCTTGAAATATACCTATGGCTATGTAAACATGCAATTTTAAGGTATCATACATTGGCCCTCACTTGGTAAACTGGCTACAGTAAATAGCAGTTATATATGTAAAACATACTTTTAAAATTTGAATCCGTAGACCCTTAGAAAATTCCAGAGCCATAGCTTTAATATTTGAGGATTTTTGGCAGAATGATACGGTTCTTTAGCTAACATCTCTGTAGTGGTTAATGTTAAACGTCAGCCTAACTGGGTTAAGGGATAATCCAGACAGCTGATAGAAAATTATTTCTGGGTATCTCTGTGAGTGTATTTCCAGAAGAGATTGACATTTGAATCATGGACTGAGTAAGAAGGATCTACCCTTATCAGTGTGGATGAGCATGACCCAATCCACTGAGGGACTGGATCAAGCAAAAAAGCAGGGGAATCATTACAGTTCTCCAGACAAAACAAAAAGAGATAGATAGGTATTGGAGAGAGACAGAGAGAGAAAGGGAGTTGATTATGGGAATTGACTCACACGATTATGGAGACTGAGAAATTCCTGGAGCTGAGATATTTGTATTCTTCTGCTCTTAGGCATCAGAACTCCTAGTTTTCCAGTCTTGGACTCTGGGGCTTAAATCAGCAGCCTTCTAGGTTACCAGGCCTTTAGACTCAGATAAATTATGCTACCAACTTTCCTGGCTCTACAGTTTGCAGGTGGCGTGTCATGGAATTTCTCAGCCTCCATAGTTGTGTGAGTTAATTCCCATACTAAACTCCGTTTCTCTCTCTGTCTCTCTCCAGTATCTATCTATCTCTTTTTGTTCTGTCTAGAGAACTGTAATGATTACAGTCTGTACCGCTCTGAACAGTTTTCTATCAAGAAACAGACTATTTCCATGATTATAATTTATTTTGAATTATAATCAAAATATTGCCCTAGTTACTCACTTGATTATCACTGTGTTTTAAGAGAAGCCTTGACCAAATCTCAGGGGAAAGTGCTGGCTGTTTGCTAAGATCTTAATTTGTTTCTTGATTCCATTTTTATGGCAAAAATTACAGTATTCAAAATGTTAAGAGGGAAATATTAATTGTTTATTCAACATTCTTTAGTTTTCTTCTAAATCTAATAATAATTATATATTATCTACAAAATTTTCAAAATTCTTACAAAACAACTCAGAAAATCCCTTTTAATTTCATGCATTATTCAATTTTGCAACAAAGAAACAGGAAAAAGGTTTTAGCTATTCAGGTTCAAGCTTTATTGATAAAATTTGATCATAGATTCTTCCCATTCAGAAGTTCTGATGGCTGGACGCGGTAGCTCACACCTGCAATCCTAGCACTTTGGGAGGTCGAGGTGCGCAGATTGCGTGAGGTCAGGAGTTTGAGATCAGCCTGGTCAAGATGGTGAAACCCCGTCTCTACTAAAAATGGAAAAATTAGCTGATCATGGTGGCACACACCTGTAGTCCCAGCTACTCAGGAGGCTGAGGCAGGAGAATCACTTTAACCTGGTAGGCAGAGGTTGCAGTGAGTTAAAATCACGTCATTGCTCTCTAGCCTGGGCCAGAGAGCGAGACTTGTCTTAAAAAATAAATAAATAAATAAATATTGAAAATAATTTTACTTATTTTTCTAATTGCAGAACAGTGGAAATAATTATCGTGCTTTAGAGTAGAATGTAAACAATGAAGATAACAACATATATTTGTTCCCTCCTATGTTGCCAGTTAGATATATTATTTCTTGAAACAAGCCTTGCTACCCCTATTATGACCTAATAAGACATTACTATTTCCTGTTTCCAGAAGAAATAAGTATTGTCACATGACAAAGAGCAAAATGTCTTGACCTGAGGACAATATTATTGAGGAATGCCTTGGTATGCATGGCAGCTACATTAATTTCTAATAATAATCATACCCCCAAATGTCTGTCTGTCTTTATTTTTTCTACTCAAAACTTGGAAGTATGTGTTTCACTGTCAGCATATATAAAACTGAGTAAATAAAACTCAAAAAATGTAAAATATATATTCTACTTGCTTTTATGTGTATGTAATCATTTTTCTTTGTTAATTACTTGAATATATGATCTTTACTGAACTTTTAAGAAACTTTCTGTGTCCATTTACTTAATTTTAATATTCAGACTGTATACTTGATGTTTAGAGTTTTGGGAGAAATACCGGACTAAGATAAAAGTCCTTTATTTTTTCATATATTCAGTATTTTTATAAAATAGAAACAGGAGATTATCTGATGTGAAGAGGTAAATGTAGATGCACATGGGTAATAGCAAAGAAAGCAATAATCTCAAATAAACCAATTACTGTGTACACGTGGGTACAGAGAGTAGAATATACATTGGAGACTCAGAAAGGTTGGAGGGTAGAAGGAGGTGAGGGATGAGAAATTACCCAATTGGTACAATGTACACTTTTCAGGTGATGGTTAATAGCCCAGACTTCAACACTGCACAATATATTTATGTAATAAAATTGCAATTATATTCCCTAAATTTATCTAAATAAATAAATAAATAAATAATTTTGCTTGGGAAAAAATAAACAATCCTAACTAGGTTTTGTTTGTTTGTTTGAGACAGGGTCTCACTCTGTCACCCAGGCATCTTGGCTCACTATAACTTCCTCCTCCCTGGCATAAAGGATTCTTCCACTTCAGCTTCTGGAGTAGCTGGGACTACAGGTGTGCTCCACCACACCAGGCCAATTTTTTCTTTTTTTTCTTTTTTTTTCTTTTTTTTTCTTTTCTTTTTTTTTTTTTTTTTTTTTGTAGAGATGGGATTTCACCATGTTGCCCAGGCTGGTCTCAAACTCCTGAGCTCGAGGAATTCCTCCTCATTGATCTCCCAAATTGCTGGGATTTCAAGCATGAGCTACTGCACCAGGCCCCAAATATATTTTACTATACAACAGAGGAAAAGAGAAATATAATTAATTATCATAGCTCATTATTAACATGTAAATAAATATGTAAACAAAGTAAGAACTTATAAATGTCTTTAGTACACAGACACCAATGGTTTTGAAAGAGCCAATTTGCTTGTAAAACATAATGATAACATGTTGACATTTTAGCACATTCAGGTGGTGAAAAGTAAATACAAGAATACATAGAAATACACAATTCTATGTGATACAATGAAGGGACATTATTTTGACTTTTATAATTTTAAAGCATTTTATATAAAGACAATCTATAGAGCTTTCCACCATACACTACATGTAAATTGTTAGATGCAGTTTTTTCTCTAATTTTTTACTCATATATATTTCTACTTAAGAAAATTGTTCAGTTGAGCTTTGCTATGTAAAGTTTGTGACTTTTTTTGTTTTCAAATAATTAGTAATATTTAAATACAGAACATGTAACTTCAAATTCATATTTAAATTGTATAAATTAAAAATGTAAAAGTTTTTGGATATAAAGTATACCTCAATAAAGTAATAAGGTTTTTTTTAACCAAGACTAAAAAAAAAACCAGAAAACATGTCAAAACATCAACATGAATAAGTTAAATGAGTGAAATTTTTTGTATATATTATTATACTTAAAGCTAAAAACACAAATAGATTTTATAGATGGAGAAAGGTATATTATTTGAATATGGTGATAGCATTACCTTGCACTGTAATTGTGTCCTGTTGCAAATATATAGACCTAATAGCGAAGTATGCTCCAAGGAATTAAAATGTAGCATTATTGACCAGAAATATTTTCTACATTTTTTTTTTCCAAATATGAGAGGCAGTCTCATTAAAACATGTTACAAAATAATAATCTAAAATAGGCTTATTCTTTTGTTGTGCAACATGGCTACCAAACTATGCAATTCAGAAGCTATAATTTTCAAACAAGTGAAAATACTCACTGATGAAATTTTGTCGTAGCATTTAATAATTTTTATTTTAGTAAATGTTTTACTTAATGTTTATGTTTTTCAGTGTTTTTCTTTGTATTGCAGGTTATACGTACCAGTACCTTGTGAGGTCTATACTCAACTTTCAAAATAATGTCAAGAAAGCTCTTTAAAATAATGACCTATGGGAAATACAGTTATTTATCATAGGATATTTTGTTCCAAGTTATATACTCCAGATTTTTTGTGTCATACATGAGAGAAATTGATTCCTACAAAAGTTGAACAATTTGTTTAGGACAGATAATTAAATGTTAAACTGTATCTAAGGTCGAGTTCATCTTATTTTTATGTATTACTTTGTTTTACAGCAACAACTACAACAATAAAATAGTGATAAAGCAACAGAGGCATAAAACAGCAACAGCAACAAAGTAAGTCCAGATCTAGCAATTAGTGAGTGTTTACCATGAGTCAGTCAGTTTTTTGAACATTCATATTAGCTCATATAAACCACTATTATATATTATTATAATTTTACTATTAATGACAAAATATAATTCAAAGTGCTTCATTTTACATGTGTATTTATTTTTGCTTCTTATATAAAGATTAGAAATATTTTTGAAAAGACAAATCAGTAAATCATTTAGAGCTAACACTGTATTATATGTCATAAACAAAACAAGGTTTAAACTAAACTGAAGGCAAAAGAATTATC